>NC_056746.1:665701406-665723906 GCF_019279795.1 Protopterus annectens
AAACATTGTTGTATACCACTGCATAAGCAGTAGTATAACTTTTAAATAGTTTTCGCAGACTAATCCTAAATACTTTCAGTTTTAAAGTCTTTTATAGAACTTGCCTACTGACTTTCAGAAAATTGCAGTCTTTGGCTGCACCTTTGCTATAGAAATAAAGTCTTTATAGTATACTTCATATGGACAATGTTTGACATAGAAATATGTCATACTGATGAGTTTATTTTTTATTAGTTTTATTACTTATTTAACATTGCAATATAGAAGAATAACTATTTACACTATTTACTTTTGATTGAAGAAACACAAATATATCACATTTATGAATCTAAACATTTCAAATATATTCAGGTTTAATTTCAGTTGACAGATTAATCAAAATTTTTTGATAATAATTTCAGTTTTGCCTAATATTTAAAGTCTGTTCTTTTTACCTTTTGATGTTAATGTAATAAAACTTTTTTTCTTATTTCTATTGGCCAGATTTATAAAGTCATTAAAAATTAGGTGGAGATTTCCTTCTGATTCATTGTTATAACTATCTTTTCTATGGGCAGCAGTGTCCACATCAAAATATGACGTGAATAATTTACACACAAAGGAAATGAAGCATTAGAAATATGCAAGCCTAAAATTATGCATTTATCCTTTCACAAAACTTTAAAAATGCTCTCAATATTTCACACTCCTTTTAAAATTCTAAAATATATTGTAACATTATGCCTTTATAGTTTTCTTACATCTTCAGCAAATATCTTCTGTGATTTTCAAAGTTTTAGTAATTTTATGAGAAGTGACTAAGATTTTGTATAAATATTCCCATACCATCTCTTCCAAAAACACTAGTTGATGTCAATCAGTTATTTAGTATTATTGTGTATATATTTAGGTCATATTGTTTAAAATAATTCTAGTATTAATTTTCTGTTCTTACATCTACGTTTAGAATTTCTTTATGTAATTTCAACCAATATGTTTTTGTCTCTACATTTCCCTTAATTCTTTATGGAAATGACACCAAATGTTTTGGAAATATTTTTAATATCTGTCAATAAGCTTTTCTCTTTTCAATTTTTCATCTTACATTTTATATCAGAGCCCAGTTTATATGTTCTGATTCATACTGAATCATAATTCTATGACTGAAATAAAAGTAGTCCCACTTCAGCATTTTGACAAGTACATGAGGTTATTACTTTTTAATGCTTAAATTTAATTGTGAATGTTATTATCTACAAATCCTGGGGCACATGCAGTTGGGAAAATAGCAAACGACACTCATTTTACGGTTGCATGTTTATAAATGTAATTCCTAAAATACTTTAACACCATATTAAGATAACTAGAATGTGTTCATCTGTTAAAGAACCCATTGAAGCAGTTTATTCTGACAATCCATAACCTTTTATCATTTATATCTAATAAGAGAAAGGCAGGTTTTAAATATGAATTGTTATGTATAATCACACATTAATTTCCATTGCGCTTTATAATAATTATCTAAGCAGTATAGTATGGTTTTAATGACTGAGGCTAGGGCATGACCATCCGTATTATGAATACCAGCTTCACCCTTACTCCAGGTACTAATATGGTTTGTATGCATTATTCTGGGTTTTAATGGATGTCATAGAAACTCTACAGACAAATACATCAGGAGTCATTAAGGTACATGAATGTGTACCTTCATGTGCATGTAACAGTACATGTTTCCAGTTCAACAATTACCCTGACACAGTGCTGCATGATCCTCTACCAAAAAGACATGCAGCACTGTGTAGGGCTGGCTCCACAGCCATGCTAACTGCTAATGAGAAGCTTCAGGGGACAGGCATATGCAAATTAGTCATGTGCTCTCTCCCTGGAGCCACCTGCAGCAAGGCATCTACATGGCCAAACAATTCAAGAATTGCTTGCCTGTGGAGATCAGAGTGGCTGTCCCCACTACATTATGGCATTGAACATGGTGATTTGGCACTGCTCACTTCCATACCATGACCATTGTGTCTAAAGCTGGGCAGGGGGATGGAAAGATGCATTAGAACACCAGGGATTACTCTTAAAATGTTGTACTGGCACCAGCAATAGTATGGAGATTGGTGGACACACAGATCAATGGGGATTGCTCTTACATGGAAGTGCTATACTGAAACAGATGGCATACAGGGATTTGGTGGGAACTACATCAGATCACCAAGGATTACACTTACATGGAAGTGAAGTACCTGCACAAATGACAGTCCATGGATCAGGGTTGGAGGAATGAACTAGATCACCAGGGATTATTCTTAAAGTGCTGTACTGGCAACAATAGCAGTATGGGGATCGTGGGTATGAGTTGAACCACTAGACTACCAGGAATACCATATAATGAAATTCCATAATTATACTAACATCACAACAGGAATTGGGGGAGGGGATACACTAGACACAAGGGATAAATAAAAGATTAGAATTCTGTACTAACATCAACAATGGACTGGGATAATGGATAGTGGGAGTACACTAGACCTTCAGGACTTAATAGGTACATGCCAAAATGACACTTAACTATGATTAGGGTTGGAAAACCACAGGATAGAAGAAAGCTTAAGGATAGATACCAGGACTGTGGCATGTGTGTGTGTGTTTGTGTCTGTGGTGGGGGGATGACTGTGGAATGCTACTATCTACACAAGTAGCAGTTTAGTACCATGACGCACAGGGGAGCATTGATAATAACAACAGCGCAACTTACCCTGCTGTAGTACCGCACATTCCGTTTTCCCCATGCAGCTACAATACATACCTTATTTGCAGTACAACAGTCAGAATACTGATGCTGGTAATATCAGGTTAAGTGGCACATTCACATTCTGTTCCCGTATTAATGTACATGTACAGAAATTAAACCACATCAAAGCAAGTTCAAGAAATAGAGACATATGTCAGAAGCAAATCAGGAATTTTGCATGCGCTGGCTAGAAAACAGCTAAAAATAGCACTTCTACAGTGATGAACATGACTAACTGGACAGTTTGGTATTTGCTATTGTTTAGGATCACAACGTTTTCCAAATTCAAAAAACACCACCAAAACCAGCAGAAGAGGGAAACCAACACAGGAAGGAAACAAAAAGACACTTAAGTGTTAAAAAACTTTTATTTTCCACTTTCATCCAAACCAGGACTTCATCAGAATAATTCAGTCTAAAACAATCACTTTGAAATAACATCCAACCAGTCATAGTAAACCAACCTGTTAATTACATCATTGACACTCATTAAAAACACTTCTACCATAAATTAGATTGAAAAACATTTTTCTAAATTTAATTTCTTTCCTTTTAAAAAAAAAATATTAATGTGTTCATCGAGATCCAGTGCCTTATGTGCCGCAAGTTTAATTTGCCAGTGTGTTTCTTTTAAGCCATAGACGTGATGTGTGTTTTCCTTCACCTGTGGCTTGCTTATGATAAAAAAAACTTTACTGTAATTTGAAATGCCAACTGCCAGAATACCGAAAGTAGAGTAGAAAGTAGTTTTGTATTGTTTCTAAATGTGGGTATGTCTCTTTACATTTTTATGGGAAGTATCAAAAGTAATATAGCAGACATTTTGTGCATATACACAGTGCAGGTTTAACAGGAACAAAAGAAAAGCATTCTCAATACAAGTTAAGCAAGTTAAAGTTCAAAAATACATTGTACAAAGAAAAACAACTATGCATTATATGTTTTATATATGTATATATATATATATATATATATATATATATATTATATATGTGTGTGTGTGTATATATATATATATATATATATATGTTTGTGTGTGTGTGTGTGTGTGTGTGTGTGTGTGTGTGTGTGTGTGTGTGTACCTGCCTATAAATATATATATATATATATATATATATATATATATATATATATATATATATATACATAACATACATTTTTTTACTTTATTGTTCTTGTTCCATGACTGCCTTGAAGTTCGCAGTGTGACCTGTATGAGTCTGCTATCATGTTGTTAATGTACATAAACCCGTAAAATGGATTAATCTGTGGCTATCAGGTACTTGTCACCTCATCCTATGTGGGCATGACGTTTTGTTTTTTTACCACTAAATGATAGTCTGGTGTAGGTCATCTGCTTGCATTTACAAGATTATGGATATCTAGCACGTCACTGGAGGCGCTATGTTGTATGCTTCTTTTGTACTGGGGTAATCAGGTGTCTACTATGTCCAGAGGGGATTTCTTCTATGGAGTCCACATACATGGTGCAATTATTATGGAATACTGATACTCATGTTAACACTCCAATATTTAAATATATATATATATATATATATATATATATATATATATATATATAAACATAGGTATATAGCGGCGTCTAGCACCTGCAATTATAACACTTCCTGCACTGTGTGACCCAGATCAACCAGAGGCCATACTACTGCCTTTAGTTTGTTGAAAATTGAACTGTGGCACGATGCACATTTGTTTAGTTAAAATTTCAAAGAAAAGGTCATGTGTATGCATTTTTATCACATTTATTTAGGAACACTTAATTTTGAGTAAAATTCAACATTTTAAAAATATTTTGTTTTTTATATTACAGTTTACACTTTTCATATATAATAATGCATGTATTTAGCACGTCACTAAAAGGAGAAGATGACTCTTCCCAGGATTCAGCGAGCTCTGCATGGTGTGCAGGAATAGTGCAGGAGCTGCTGGAGGCAATATGGCCACCGAGAGATCCAGGAACAAGCCTCCTAGATGTGCACAAGCGCTCCTGCACTATTCCTGCACGGACACAGCTCCTATATGCAAATTACTCCATTTGCAGGTGAAAAACCATGCAAATGAGGTGAATTTGAGATCCAGGAAGCTGGCAGCCATCTGTGCAGGACTAGTGTAACCTGCAGATATGTACTCGGTTAGTAACCGAGTACATTTCTGCAAACTACAAAACGGAGCCATGGCAGCTCCAAATAAAGGGTGTATATAACATGTAAAGCATGCCAATGGCCAAATATATCACCATTGGCATGGAAAACAGTTGCAAAAAAAAAAAAAAAAACTTTTATTTTTTTTTGTCCGATTTCGTACGTTTAAGCATAGTGCAGCAGAGCGCAAACAGGATCGGCTGGAAAATAACAGAAAAACCCTGAAAAAAGCTTTCCCTGCAAAATCACAATTTTTCCATTAACGTCAATGGCAAGCAGAAGACAACAAGGCCAGTGAATAGTAGTTGCTAAGGGGGAAATCTCAGTGTGGGACTTTTAACTAGGCAATAGCAGGCAATCCTATGCAAATGAGGGGAATGATACTGAATCCCATATTTCCCCTCATGGCTAGCCTGCACCCAACCGTAGGTATAGGAAGACCATGGTGCACGTATAAGAGCTAGCTGACATCATAGAAGGGTGTGTCAGGCATACTGTAAGCTTATTGGAGCCCTGTGGCTTTGGTTTGCCCTTAGCTTAGCAGAGCTATGCAAGAGGGTGTGTCTGAAGCTGCCAAGCACTCTTTCTATTGCGTAAATGGGTGTCCATGCCACGCACCGGGTTTTAAATGAAAAGAAATAAAGCAAACCTGGAAATAGCAGCTCCTTGCACATCTGAGTACTGTGTTTGTGCAGCGCACCTCGGGGCTTAAACAGGAAGGCAATGGGAAGGGAAACAGCCGTAGGAAGATAATCAAGGAGAGCTAGCATAGCTGGCAGGTGAAATGTATCAGAATCAGCCAATTACACAGGCAGCAGCCAGGCCCAGCACACTACTATAACCTATGCAAACATCTTTCCCTCTGTTTTTTCCCACAAACTCTACACCACTGGTGTACACAAATGGGGAAATTTTACCTAACAAAAACAACAAAATGATAGAAGCTGCATTATCTCTCATAAATCAACATGTGGAAGAGGCTGAGGTTGGTGAAGATGGGAATGCTGATTATCAACTCACAGTGAGGAGAAGGAGAAGAGTGTACAGACCCAGGATAATCTGCCAGGGGCTACATGAGCTGGAGATAGGGGAGCACTATAAGGTAAACAGGGACCTCTTACAGCAAATTTTTGAGCTGTGCCGGCCACACCTCACACACAGAACCAACAGAGGGGAACCCATTCCAGTGGATACCAAGGTATGTGTAGGCCTAGGAATACTAGCCACAGGTACCTTCCAAAGGCCAACTGGGGATATCACGGGGCCCTCATGGGCATCAGCATCCAGGGTAATCGACCAGCTCCTGGATGCCACATCAGCATATGCCTGTGAGCACATATAATTCCACAACACCCATGAGGTGTTGACCAGCAATACGTGTCTCTTCCACCAAATAGCAGAATACCCTGAGGTAGTGGGTGCTATAGACTGCACACACATACACATCAAAGCACCATCCTGTGAGTGGGGTAGGGTCTACATCAACTGCAAGGGGTTCCCCGCCATCAACTGCCAGGTTGTGTGCAATGTCCAGGGCATTATAATAAATGTGTGTGCTGGCTGCCCTGGAAGCTATCATGACTCCCACATCTGGCATATGACACAGCTGCACCAGAGATTTGTCAATGTGGACATCTCTTATGTCCACCTAATGGGGGATGCTGGTTACGCACTGGAGCCATGGCTGATGACACCCATCAGAAATGCACACACACCTGAACAAGAACTCCATAATTAGGCACAGGCACAGACCAGAATCATAATAGAGCATGTGTTTGGGATGCTCAAGGCATGGTTCCTGTGCCTGGACATATCCAATGGAGCCTTGCAGTACTCACCAGCTACATGTACTCAAATTGTCATTGTATGTGCCATGCTACACGATATGATCCTGCAAAAACAGCTGCAGCAGGAACAGCACAGTGCAGGGCCACACAGCTCCCCACCATTGCCAAGGCCTGCACAGGCACAGAGTGACTCGGTGGAGGAACAACCTGAACCTACCCCAGTAGGCAGAAGGAAGTGTGCCCAGTATGCCCAGGCCTTGGCAAAGAAGCAATGCATAGCACATACACTGACATGGTAGGAACCCAGGAAATGACACCTCTCTCTGACTCGCACATACAGTAAAAGGAATGCCAAACATGACCTGTGCTTAACCATGTATAGGGAGTGCACTATGTGCATCTGACATAGTCAGCTCTCCACCACCATCCTCAATACTGGCACGGCCACAAGGTAAGTCACTCTCCCTATCAATTGCTGAATGGCGTAGTATGCTTTGTTACTTGTATTTTGGTATGGATGTGAGCATCCAATGGAATCGGGTGGCTGAATGGGATGCCAGAAGATAGTAGACACCTATAGCGGCAGCATGAAATCTGTAACAAATACTGGTGTCTCCATAGTAGCCAGTACTAGACAAGGTAATAAAACCCACTGCAGGAAATGTGGTGGGCCAAATGTCTGTCCATATGACACACACATGCCCGTCAGGGAGGCTCACATACCCAACAACAGTCTTAGCCAGCAGGACAGGCATAGACAAACACAAAGAAAGGCTGTGCTAAGGCCTCTGATTGATGGCTATGGAGAACAGCCCCCCTTCAGACCTGCACAGACAGACTACAACAGGTCCAGTGGGATGTTAGTTCTGAAGAGTAAGACATCTGAAACTGAAATGTAGGTCAATAAAACCTAAGAACTGTAGTACACTGATATGCCTCTAGTCTGCATGATAGGTCAGTATACAGAATAAAATGGAGTACCTGAAATACCAGTACAGTCATAGCAAATGTGTACAGTTGTCAGGTGTGCCCCCCCTCCCCCCACAATCCTATGTAGAAATGTAGTAACATGTATGTGTAGGTATAATAACAGTGGAGCACAGATTACCTTAGACGGCCAAAGTAGCAGGATAGATTGTAGCACATGTACAATATGCAGGGCTGTGTGTGTGTTAGGTTGGTGTGTGTTGTATATTGTGTGAGTGTGGTCAGCATGTAGGCATGGTGAGTTTTGTCCTGGTGGCCATTGGCCAGTACTGCCGATGACAGGGCCAAGTCCTCACAACTGCAGCGCCAAACACAATGCATCCTAGCAAGACACATTTCAGCAGTAACCCATAGTAATTGTTTGGATGTAATATCTGTCACCGTCTGAAAGATGGACATGGCATGAATGTGGGCCCAGACTTACAAACAGTACACAGGTGGAAGTGCTCTAATAAACAGTGCATAAAATGTTACTGTCAAATGGACACACCTTTGGAATTGCACATACAGGTTAGCAGCACATTAGTTGGGTTTGCAGTATGGAATACCAATGTCATCTGGCCAAACACTGGCAGACACTGGCAGACCACAAAGGTCACAGGTATGAAGTATTAAGAAACTGCTGATGCACCTGCACAAGCCAGCATAAGTGGAATGCCCCACATATAGCTTCCATAGCACACATGCACCCAGCTCACCCCCCCATCACCCACAGGTACCTCAAAGGTCTTATCCCTGCTGTTGGGAAAGAGTACAATATGACCCCCACCTCCATATGGAAATAGGCACAGAATGCAGCATGCTGAAGAGGTGTCCCATGCAGGTGTGTCCCTAGCTGTAAGCAGCACCCTGCCAGCATCCATACCACTGGATCAATAATGACAGAAACTATTGACATTAACAACTTGCACACCAAACCCTGTCACCCCAGGGGAATATAGTGGCTTGCAGCCTGGGACTGTAGGAGTGACACAGTGCAACGGCCTACTACAGATGGCCTGCATCACTACCAAATGCCCTACAGTCCTCTGTCAAAGGTCTGTGTCTCACCCGTACTGCCAATGTCTGTTATGTCATGGACTCCCAAATAACAACATAACACAGTCCACAGAACCCAAATGCAAGGCCATGGCATAGCATACATTGGCAGTATGGGTGAGACACAGGCCTGTGTCTCACCTGTACTGCCAATGGATGTTATGTCATGGATTTCCAAATAACAAGATAACACAGTCCACAGAACCCAAATGCAAGGTCATGTTGACAAATCCCAGTAACATGTCCACCATGTCCTACTGCATGAACTGTGGACCAACCCCAAAATACTGCTGGGATGAAGTGATAACTATAGGGAACTTATCAGATAATGTTTGCATAATGTTTGGAAGAGGATAGAATAACAGATGGGGGGGGTAGGAGCATGGATGCCATGGAGTGTGTGAAGTCTGAAACTCAGATGTGTGCACATACTATCCCTGCCTGCAAACACAGGAATGTGTGGCTACAAACCTGCTTGTAAACCACAATGTGAAGGGGTAATGACCAGAAATATGATCCCTACCTCTGGGTAATCTGTGTTAATCTGTACAGCTGTGAGGTATGGCCGCAGCAGAAAATGGCCGTACTATCACGTCAGTGGACGTACAAGCATGGGATCCTCAGCCACCACTATACCAAGGTGCTAAACCATTTACACAAACCCATCAGCAAGTGCCTACAGCTTCCCCTCCAGAATGGCATGATTGTGCAAGAATATGTAGGCTGCAGACCACAGTATGGACACAGCTTTATTCACCATGCATTTCCTAGGAAATTAATGCAAGCAAATATATTTACCTGACAGTAGTTGATGACATAAAACATCACAGCGTAAAACAGTATATATATCTGAATATCTCTGCTAACACCAAAACTATGTAGCAGAAGCTGCACAGACACAATTACCTAAAGTAACACACTATCCTTTGCCCATTTTGACCCCATATTGTCAACTGATCTACAGATATCCCACCGAAACAGGTTGCTAGCTGTAGGTGTAGAACACAAAAGCCTGCAACTTACCTGGAATGGATTCACACATTCAATACAGAAGGTCATACTGGGCATACTCCCACACTTAGAGAAACAAAGCCCATGTCTGACAACAAAATAATGAAAGGTCATACTGGGCATGCTTCCACACTTAGAAATGAAGCCCAGGTCTGGCAACAACAGTAGACTATACATATCTGACAGTCACAGATGTTTGTGCACACACTCCACATTGCATACCAGTCATGCTTTGCACATACATTGGACAGGAATACACACATATATCCAAGGACAACACACTATAATAGGCCAAACTTACACATACATAGATGTGTGGAAAAGAGTGACCGACGGTGACAAAGAGCCTCCCATCATGAGGCCTGTCCCTCCCAGCACACATCCAATAAAACCACATGATGTGCAAGTGTCAATCACTGTAGACATTTGCCTCTGGTATCCCTCAACACTATAGTGTCTGTGGTGCTTGTGATGACTGTGTAACATGACTGTACAAGTCATTATTCATCTAGCAGTTGTATACACGTGCCTGTTAAATTTAAAACTGTTTGTGCCTGAGTGTTGTGTGTCTGCTTTCAGATGAATGGTTTATGGCCCATGCACACACACTGCACACCCCATTGCTCTCTTTGACAAGCCTGCTAATGTCATTCACCTTAAATACACCTTTGGTGAAAGAGTAACCTTATAAGCTCCATGGCACGTGCTATAGCTGCGTAATGCTATAGTGTGATATACTAGTTAGGTAGGAGTTCTAATTCCAGACATGGCAATTGTGAGACCTCATGAGTGCATGTGGTTGGTTTTGTGTGTGTGTGTGTGTGTGTGTGTGTGTGTGTGTGTGTGTGTGTGTGTGTGTGTGTGTGTGTGTGTGTGTGTGTGTGTCTGTGTGTGTGTAGGGATCAATGCTTTTGTGGCCATTCACAGTCACTAGACACTCCTAAAAATGGAGAACATCAATATCTGTGCAGTAACAGAGACCTGATCCAAGGCTCCAGAGAGCACCCCTGCAATACCAAGTACAGCTCTTACCACACCTGTCAGCTACCAAACTAGGACCAAAACACTAAAGGTGGAGGAGTGTCCATGTTCACCAAGGATATTCACACCACCAGGCTACTTGCCCAACACAATGTGTCTGTGATTCTCCCGGTGCAACCAACACTAGTTAAGACTGCAGTCCAAATTGTATAGCTTGCTACAGATCCCCCACCATGCCCCAAGATTCCTGCTACATCTTTCTAAACATACTGAAAAATATTATGATACAATGAAACACCCTAATACTGGGTGACTTCAACTACCCTGCCATTGACTGGGAAAACTACTTGTGTACCAACATGTGTGCCCAAAGGTTCTTGGAAGTCATAATTCCCAATGCCCTGGATCAAATAACCCATAGTCCCACCAGCGGCTCCAATATCCTAGACCTGGTAATTACCAAAATGGGAAATCAATGCTCCATACCTATGGTCACCCCATCGGTGGTCAGGTCTGCCCATAAGCTAATCACTCTTAACATTCACATCCCTCCCCCACTCTAGTAAGGTAACCTCTGTAAAACATGTCTCCAAAGCCAACTTCATGCTACACATGTCAGATGTGACAAATGTCATGGCACCCATGCAAACGGGAACTGAAAGGTCGACTGCTGAATCCTACACTAAGGCACTGTAAGAGCACATCCACTCGTGCATGAATCGTGCCATCCCAAATAGAACCAAGATGCTCCCCACCAAGAAAAGGAAGCCAATGTGGTGGTCCCCTGCCATAAACCAACTTTACAACAAAAGAAAGAAATTGTTCCAATAACTCTGCTGGTGAAGCACTATTCTCTTGCACCATAGCCAAATTATGGAACTCCCTCCCACCCACAATTACCTCTGTACCATCATGCAACCACTTCAAAACTTTACTAAAAGTGCACCTAAAAACATGCTGGCTATGCCCATACAACTCTCACTCTAATATCACCCAACCCATCCAATCATTACCATTCTTTCCACTCCACTTACTACCTTGATTTTAGCAAGCTCAGATGCTCATAAGCCTAGTACTTATTATACAGCAGGAACTTCTTATTGCAACATTTGTTAATGTCTGTTATGTACTTCACAGATAAAGATTCTAGTTGTCTACTGATGTACTATGTTCTTCATCTTTAAATATGTTGTAAGTAATTGCTATGTTAAATTGTTAATTGCTATGCAATCTACTATAACTACTGTCTGTTTATTTTAACTGTGGAGCTTTTCTCCCTGGGCCTCTGCTGAAAATGGACCTACGTCCAGTCGGACACTCCCGGTCAACAAATGTAAATAAATAAATAAATAAATAAATAAATAAATAAATAAATAATAAAAGAAGGAATTTTCAGGATGCAAAATACTCCCTTACCAGCCTCAGTAAGAAGCTGAGATCCCTCATAAAATCTTCCAAAGCTAGTTACGAACATAATATAGCCAAAGATTCTAAAGACAATTGCAAGCCGTTCCATAGCTATGTCAGAAATCTAAATGTCAATGTTCAGATTTGCTCTGAGCTACAACAGGATGGCATTAAATATATTGATCCCAAAGATATTGCCAATATCCTGGCAGATCGATTCAGTGGCAATTCCACCCCCCTCCCACCCCCTAAAGGGCCCATCTCAATACTGAAAGATTGCCAGATTCAGGTAATAATGGCCACACAGGTAAGAAAACACACACTCTCCAGAGCTAAAAAACAGCATCCATGGGACCAGACAACATCCCAAGCTGTGTGCTATATGAACTACAAAAGAACTGGCACCTCAGCTACGTGCCATGTCTAATCATAGCCACACCTCAAACGTCATGCCCACTGAGTGGCACACAGCTACAGTTATACCAGTCCACAAGGGGAGTTCCATCTTGGATCCTGGGAACTACCACCCAGCAGTATGACATGCCTGATCTGCAAGGCAATGGAATGTATTATCATGGAACTTATAAACAAAGACATTAGCAACCTGCAAATACTGGACCCCACCCAGGTTGGGTTTGTGAAGGGCCAATCATGTCTCCTGAAACTGATTGACATCTTTGAATCAGTCTCCAGAGCTGTGGACAAGGGTAAAGTGGTTCACACAGCCTATCCAAACCTCGCCAAGGCCTTCAACACCATCCCCCAGTCTGGAATCATACATAAACATACTAAGCTGGCCATTAATCCCTACTTCACCTGATGGGTTGCCAACTGCCATACTGACAGAACCCACACTGTAAAAGTAGGCGACTCCAAATTTAGCCCCAGACAAGGGACATTTGGAGTACCTCAGGATTCAGTCCTGGGACTGTTCTTGTTTGGCATTTACTGCTCTGAAGTACAGGTCATCACTAAGGGACTCTGGCTAACAAAGGTCGCAGATGACTGCAAACTGGGAGCCAGTATTGAATCCACAAATTATGTGGATATTCTACAAAAGGGCCTTACAGAAAGAGATGCTTAGTGCCTGAGCCATGGCCTCAAGCTCAATGCCAAGAAATGTATAGGTATCCCCTTTGGGAAGGGACATGTACCTGTGAAGTACCACATAGTTGGCAGTACACTAAACACTGAAAGTGTGATAAGAGACTTAGGGACACAGATGGACAGTGGTCTCACCTTTGATAACCACATCACCACAACAGTCAGGAAATCCACCTATGTAGCACGCCTCATCACTAAGCGCTTTTCATCCAGAAAAAAAAGGAGGCCATTGTCTAACTGTAGTCATCTCTCAGTAGACCTAGTATGGAATACAACTCCCTGTTTGGTATGTACCTCACAAGACATCTTCAACAACTAGAAAGTCTGCAGAAATACCTCACTAAAAGAATCACAGGCTTAAACCAGATGCCCTATGCTGATCATCTGAAAATCATCCAGCTATACTCTGTCACATATTGTCTACTCAGAGGCAATCTCTGCTCAACATATAATGCCATGTCACACCCAGAGCGGTTGTACATGTTACACTTAAAGAAATCCCAATCCCTCAGAGCCACACGCTCCAGGGATCCAAACCTTGTCATCACAATGAACAAAACATGCTTGAGGGATGGGTTCCTGACCCAGAGACTCCCCAGACTCTGGAATAGACTGCCCATACATGTCAAGCAGAGTGCCTCTTTGGCCCTCTTCTAAAGGAACCTTGACGACTGGATGGGAGACAGGAAATTCACCCTGTGGATCACATCAGTTGCCCTGCTAGACAGGGGTCCAGGGAAGTAAATATTTTGGGAAGACATAGCCAGGGAATTGTCATGGCTAGGCATGTATAGGCCCTAGGGCCGATAGCTTTGTACCAACCTATGAAGCTATGAACTACACTTTCCATTGTCCTACCTTGGCAAGCCTGCTGATGTCATTCACTTTGAAATACACCTTTGGGGAAGAAATAGCCCAGTAAGCTCTGTGGTGCATGCTATAACTGTGAAATTCTGTAGTGTGATGTACTATTTAGGCAGGAATTCTAATCCCAGACATGGCAACTGTAAAACTTTGTGTGTTTTCTGTGTAGGGATCAATGCTTTTGAGGCCATTCACAGTCACTACAACTTCCATTGCCCTACTTTGGCAAGTCTGCTGATGTCATTCACTTTGAAATACACCTTTGGGGAAGGAGTAGCCCAGTAAGCTCCATGACATGTGCTATAACTGAGTAATGCTGTAGTGTGATGTACTAGTTGGTTAGGAGTTCTAATCCCAGACATATGGCAACTGTAAAACTTTGTGCATTGTTGGTTGCCTGTGTAGGGATCAATGCTTTTTAGGCCATTCACAGTCACTACAAATTCCATTGTCCTACTTTGGTAAGCCTGCTGATGTAATTCACCTTGAAATACACCTTTGTGGAAAAAATAGCCCAGTAATCTCCGTGGTGTGTGCTATCACTGCATAATTCTATAGTGTGATGTACTAATTAGGTAGGAGTTCTAATCCCAGATGTGTTGACTGTGTGTGTGTGTGTGTGTGTGTTTGTCATTAGTAACCTATATGGTGGTAGCTGTGAGTGTGTAATAGGACTCATTGTGCATCGGGTTTTGCAAATTTCTTATGTGGTGGGCCTATTATATGTCACAATGTCCACCTTACAAGGACAACAGATGTCAAACAGCAGAGAGGCTGGTTTAGACAATCCATACCCCTACATGCGACATCATGGATTGGGGAACAATATAGACAACCCTTGTATTACCCAGAAAACACTCTCCAGCCATGTCTCATACACAAACACACTTGGCTAGGCAACAACCACTATGTTGGTAGTTCCCTGCATATTGCCCACAGATAGTAACCATGGTGTGGTTACAGTGGACTACAGAGGACATGGCACCCTGTCCCATCCCTACAATATAAAAATCATTGCATACAGTGGTCATTTGTTATGTTCCCCACTGGACACCTGCAATAAATGTAGAGTCAGCAAATGTAACCCACAAAGGGAATACCATGCCTTATACACATGCCTTGTATGGACAGATGCCACTGTCACCAGTGAATACCTGTATCATGCTGTCAATGCAGGTGCAGGGTCAACCTGGTTTCCATTGCCAGTTCTCACCACATGAGGTCAGGAAGGGCACATCAGATGATAACATCTGTCTACACAACACCCCCCAGACACCCCAGGAACACTTCCACATGTCACAGAACATGCATGTGGGACGTGTGCACATCCCAGACACCATCCATGTTATGGAATATAGAACACATACATGGCAAGCATTCCACAGCACTGGCCACCCACAATAGTAAATCAGATGAGTGGATGGCGAATACAATACTCACCTGTGTGGGCCAATCCAGAGACTATACCCCTGAGCCACACTGCAGACCATTGTCATGTGGCCTGATGTCATGGTATAAACTTTACCTAACCTTGTACAGCCTTTTGGCACAGTCAACCAGTACACACCTGTGAAGCAATGCACTCATGCATGTCAGTACTGGCAAACTTGTGTCTGTGTGTATATGTGGAGTATAATGATTTGGATGCCATTCACACTCACTACACCTCCCATTGGCCTACTGACGCATGCCTTCTGATGTCAGACACCTTGACATACCCTTTTCCCATATATCGGCTTGATAACCTCTGTGGTGCATGTGATACCTGAGTATTACTGTAGTGTGGCAAACTAGTTAGTTAGGAATTCTAATCCTGACCCTGCCCGAGTGACCGACGGTGACAAAGAGCCTCCCATCATGAGGCCTGTCCTCCCAGCACACATCCAATAAAACCACATGATGTGCAAGTGTCAATCACTGTAGACATTTGCCTCTGGTATCCCTCAACACTATAGTGTCTGTGGTGCTTGTGATGACTGTGTAACATGACTGTACAAGTCATTATTCATCTAGCAGTTGTATACACGTGCCTGTTAAATTTAAAACTGTTTGTGCCTGAGTGTTGTGTGTCTGCTTTCAGATGAATGGTTTATGGCCCATGCACACACACTGCACACCCCATTGCTCTCTTTGACAAGCCTGCTAATGTCATTCACCTTAAATACACCTTTGGTGAAAGAGTAACCTTATAAGCTCCATGGCACGTGCTATAGCTGCGTAATGCTATAGTGTGATATACTAGTTAGGTAGGAGTTCTAATTCCAGACATGGCAATTGTGAGACCTCATGAGTGCATGTGTGTGTGTGTGTGTGTGTGTGTGTGTGTGTGTGTGTGTGTGTGTGTGTGTGTGTGTGTGTGTGCGTGTGTGTGTGTGTGTCTGTGTGTGTGTAGGGATCAATGCTTTTGTGGCCATTCACAGTCACTAGACACTCCTAAAAATGGAGAACATCAATATCTGTGCAGTAACAGAGACCTGATCCAAGGCTCCAGAGAGCACCCCTGCAATACCAAGTACAGCTCTTACCACACCTGTCAGCTACCAAACTAGGACCAAAACACTAAAGGTGGAGGAGTGTCCATGTTCACCAGGGATATTCACACCACCAGGCTACTTGCCCAACACAATGTGTCTGTGATTCTCCCGGTGCAACCAACACTAGTTAAGACTGCAGTCCAAATTGTATAGCTTGCTACAGATCCCCCACCATGCCCCAAGATTCCTGCTACATCTTTCTAAACATACTGAAAAATATTATGATACAATGAAACACCCTAATACTGGGTGACTTCAACTACCCTGCCATTGACTGGGAAAACTACTTGTGTACCAACATGTGTGCCCAAAGGTTCTTGGAAGTCATAATTCCCAATGCCCTGGATCAAATAACCCATAGTCCCACCAGCTCCAATATCCTAGACCTGGTAATTACAAAATGGGAAATCAATGCTCCATACCTATGGTCACCCCATCGGTGGTCAGGTCTGCCCATAAGCTAATCACTCTTAACATTCACATCCCTCCCCCACTCTAGTAAGGTAACCTCTGTAAAACATGTCTCCAAAGCCAACTTCATGCTACACATGTCAGATGTGACAAATGTCATGGCACCCATGCAAACGGGAACTGAAAGGACTGCTGAATCCTACACTAAGGCACTGTAAGAGCACATCCACTCGTGCATGAATCGTGCCATCCCAAATAGAACCAAGATGCTCCCCACCAAGAAAAGGAAGCCAATGTGGTGGTCCCCTGCCATAAACCAACTTTACAACAAAAGAAAGAAATTGTTCCAATAACTCTGCTGGTGAAGCACTATTCTCTTGCACCATAGCCAAATTATGGAACTCCCTCCCACCCACAATTACCTCTGTACCATCATGCAACCACTTCAAAACTTTACTAAAGTGCACCTAAAAACATGCTGGCTATGCCCATACAACTCTCACTCTAATATCACCCAACCCATCCAATCATTACCATTCTTTCCACTCCACTTACTACCTTGATTTTAGCAAGCTCAGATGCTCATAAGCCTAGTACTTATTATACAGCAGGAACTTCTTATTGCAACATTTGTTAATGTCTGTTATGTACTTCACAGATAAAGATTCTAGTTGTCTACTGATGTACTATGTTCTTCATCTTTAAATATGTTGTAAGTAATTGCTATGTTAAATTGTTAATTGCTATGCAATCTACTATAACTACTGTCTGTTTATTTTAACTGTGGAGCTTTTCTCCCTGGGCCTCTGCTGAAAATGGACCTCATCAGTCGGACACTCGGTCAACAAATGTAAATAAATAAATAAATAAATAAATAAATAAATAAATAAATAATAAAAGAAGGAATTTTCAGGATGCAAAATACTCCCTTACCAGCCTCAGTAAGAAGCTGAGATCCCTCATAAAATCTTCCAAAGCTAGTTACGAACATAATATAGCCAAAGATTCTAAAGACAATTGCAAGCCGTTCCATAGCTATGTCAGGAATCTAAATGGCAATGCTCAGATATGCTCTGAGCTACAAAAGGATGGCATTAATTATACTGATCCCAAGGATATTGCCAATATCCTGGCAGATCGATTCAGTGGCAATTCCACCCCCCTCACACCCCCTAAAGGGCCCACCTCAATATCAAAAGATTGCCAGATTCCGGTAATAATGGCCACACAGGTAAAAACCACACTCTCCAGAGCTAAAAAAACAGCATCCATGGGACCAGACAACATCCCAGGCTGTGTACTACATGAACTACAAAATGAACTGGCACCTCACCTATGTGCCATGTCTAATCATAGCCACACCTCAGGCTGTGTGCCCACTGAGTGGCACACAGATACAGTTATCCCAGTCCACAAGGGGAGTTCCATCTTGGATCCTGGGAACTACCACCCAGCAGTATGACATGCCTGATCTGCAAGGCCATGGAATGTATTATCGTGGAACTTATAAAAAAAGACATTGGCAACCTGCAAACACTGGACCCCACCCAGGTTGGGTTTGTGAAGGGCCAATCATGTCTCCTGAAACTGATTGACATCTTTGAATCAGTCTCCAGAGCTGTGGACAAGGGTAAAGTGGTTCACACAGCCTATCCAAACCTCGCCAAGGCCTTCAACACCATCCCCCAGTCTGGAATCATACATAAACATACTAAGCTGGCCATTAATCCCTACTTCACCTGATGGGTTGCCAACTGCCATACTGACAGAACCCACACTGTAAAAGTAGGCGACTCCAAATTTAGCCCCAGACAAGGGACATTTGGAGTACCTCAGGATTCAGTCCTGGGACTGTTCTTGTTTGGCATTTACTGCTCTGAAGTACAGGTCATCACTAAGGGACTCTGGCTAACAAAGGTCGCAGATGACTGCAAACTGGGAGCCAGTATTGAATCCACAAATTATGTGGATATTCTACAAAAGGGCCTTACAGAAAGAGATGCTTAGTGCCTGAGCCATGGCCTCAAGCTCAATGCCAAGAAATGTATAGGTATCCCTTTGGGAAGGGACATGTACCTGTGAAGTACCACATAGTTGGCAGTACACTAAACACTGAAAGTGTGATAAGAGACTTAGGGACACAGATGGACAGTGGTCTCACCTTTGATAACCACATCACCACAACAGTCAGGAAATCCACCTATGTAGCACGCCTCATCACTAAGCGCTTTTCATCCAGAAAAAGGAGGCCATTGTCTAACTGTAGTCATCTCTCAGTAGACCTAGTATGGAATACAACTCCCTGTTTGGTATGTACCTCACAAGACATCTTCAACAACTAGAAAGTCTGCAGAAATACCTCACTAAAAGAATCACAGGCTTAAACCAGATGCCCTATGCTGATCATCTGAAAATCATCCAGCTATACTCTGTCACATATTGTCTACTCAGAGGCAATCTCTGCTCAACATATAATGCCATGTCACACCCAGAGCGGTTGTACATGTTACACTTAAAGAAATCCCAATCCTCAGAGCCACACGCTCCAGGGATCCAAACCTTGTCATCACAATGAACAAAACATGCTTGAGGATGGGTTCCTGACCCAGAGACTCCCCAGACTCTGGAATAGACTGCCCATACATGTCAAGCAGAGTGCCTCTTTGGCCCTCTTCTAAAGGAACCTTGACGACTGGATGGGAGACAGGAAATTCACCCTGTGGATCACATCAGTTGCCCTGCTAGACAGGGGTCCAGGGAAGTAAATATTTTGGGAAGACATAGCCAGGGAATTGTCATGGCTAGGCATGTATAGGCCCTAGGGCCGATAGCTTTGTACCAACCTATGAAGCTATGAACTACACTTTCCATTGTCCTACCTTGGCAAGCCTGCTGATGTCATTCACTTTGAAATACACCTTTGGGAAGAAATAGCCCAGTAAGCTCTGTGGTGCATGCTATAACTGTGAAATTCTGTAGTGTGATGTACTATTTAGGCAGGAATTCTAATCCCAGACATGGCAACTGTAAAACTTTGTGTGTTTTCTGTGTAGGGATCAATGCTTTTGAGGCCATTCACAGTCACTACAACTTCCATTGCCCTACTTTGGCAAGTCTGCTGATGTCATTCACTTTGAAATACACCTTTGGGGAAGGAGTAGCCCAGTAAGCTCCATGACATGTGCTATAACTGAGTAATGCTGTAGTGTGATGTACTAGTTGGTTAGGAGTTCTAATCCCAGACATATGGCAACTGTAAAACTTTGTGCATTGTTGGTTGCCTGTGTAGGGATCAATGCTTTTTAGGCCATTCACAGTCACTACAAATTCCATTGTCCTACTTTGGTAAGCCTGCTGATGTAATTCACCTTGAAATACACCTTTGTGGAAAAAATAGCCCAGTAATCTCCGTGGTGTGTGCTATCACTGCATAATTCTATAGTGTGATGTACTAATTAGGTAGGAGTTCTAATCCCAGATGTGTTGACTGTGTGTGTGTGTGTGTGTGTGTGTGTTTGTCATTAGTAACCTATATGGTGGTAGCTGTGAGTGTGTAATAGGACTCATTGTGCATCGGGTTTTGCAAATTTCTTATGTGGTGGGCCTATTATATGTCACAATGTCCACCTTACAAGGACAACAGATGTCAAACAGCAGAGAGGCTGGTTTAGACAATCCATACCCCTACATGCGACATCATGGATTGGGGAACAATATAGACAACCCTTGTATTACCCAGAAAACACTCTCCAGCCATGTCTCATACACAAACACACTTGGCTAGGCAACAACCACTATGTTGGTAGTTCCCTGCATATTGCCCACAGATAGTAACCATGGTGTGGTTACAGTGGACTACAGAGGACATGGCACCCTGTCCCATCCCTACAATATAAAAATCATTGCATACAGTGGTCATTTGTTATGTTCCCCACTGGACACCTGCAATAAATGTAGAGTCAGCAAATGTAACCCACAAAGGGAATACCATGCCTTATACACATGCCTTGTATGGACAGATGCCACTGTCACCAGTGAATACCTGTATCATGCTGTCAATGCAGGTGCAGGGTCAACCTGGTTTCCATTGCCAGTTCTCACCACATGAGGTCAGGAAGGGCACATCAGATGATAACATCTGTCTACACAACACCCCCCAGACACCCCAGGAACACTTCCACATGTCACAGAACATGCATGTGGGACGTGTGCACATCCCAGACACCATCCATGTTATGGAATATAGAACACATACATGGCAAGCATTCCACAGCACTGGCCACCCACAATAGTAAATCAGATGAGTGGATGGCGAATACAATACTCACCTGTGTGGGCCAATCCAGAGACTATACCCCTGAGCCACACTGCAGACCATTGTCATGTGGCCTGATGTCATGGTATAAACTTTACCTAACCTTGTACAGCCTTTTGGCACAGTCAACCAGTACACACCTGTGAAGCAATGCACTCATGCATGTCAGTACTGGCAAACTTGTGTCTGTGTGTATATGTGGAGTATAATGATTTGGATGCCATTCACACTCACTACACCTCCCATTGGCCTACTGACGCATGCCTTCTGATGTCAGACACCTTGACATACCCTTTTCCCATATATCGGCTTGATAACCTCTGTGGTGCATGTGATACCTGAGTATTACTGTAGTGTGGCAAACTAGTTAGTTAGGAATTCTAATCCTGACCCTGTCAACTGTGATAATGTGTGTGAGTCCCTGAGAGAATGTGGCTGTGTCGTCTTTGACACCTGTTCTTGTGGACAAGCACATGTACTACACCTACCTTATGCCTCCTTTAACACAGTTGCTGTCATTCACCATCAAATATACCTTTGCATAGCTCCCCACCATGTAAGCTCTGTGGTGCATGCAATAACTGCATAGAAATGTAATAGCAATACATAATCAGGCAGGGGATTAAAACCCTGTACTGGTAAGTGTATGACACAGACATGCTTATCCTTTAATCTCCTACCCCCTCCCTGTCTTACTTTGTCTCTGTCTCTCTCACTCCCTCTGTGATGGATGTGGAGAAGTACACCTGCTTTGCTTAGGCAGCAGCTTGTGTTTTGTAAGTGATGCTCATGATCAGCTGATGGACTGTGCATGAATTGCAGTTCCTCACTACCTGACTGCATGTGGAACAGCTGTGGTAACATTCCGATAGCCAATTGTATGGAAACACACTCCTATAACTAGGAACATCATGTGGGTGTTGGCCCTTTTCATTCACTGTGAGTAGGACTTCATGTCAGTGTTTGGCAAACAGCATCACAGATGCTAGTGGTATATACCTCTAACAACATACACTGTGGAGACAGGCCAACAAACAGGAGGGGGATGTTCCAGACATGACTACAGAATGTAAGTTTTGCTCTTCTGCATTTGAAGTAATGTTGGTTTAACAGGGTTTGTGTGGAT
>NC_056746.1:665728906-665736406 GCF_019279795.1 Protopterus annectens
ACTGTTGTACAAATGCGTTGATAGGCATGGGATACCCACTGAGTTCTGACAAGTGTGTGTATGTGTGCATGTGTGTAGGTATATATGTAGGGTACAGCATTCTGAGGCCACATTCTCCTATTACAATACGCATTGCCACACAGTATTAGGGATAATGATGTTGTTGACAATAGGAGAGGCATGACAATGCATCACCCTACTATGCCTGTGGCATGTGCATTAGATGTATATCCCTGTAGTAGCATTCTTGGGATGGACAAGGGGTTGTATTGCAGTCCTGGTCAATGTGTTATGGTGGATGTGTTAGAGTGTTATCATGGGTTTCAGTGCATATGATATCTACAGTGGGGTGTAGGTGCTGGGTATACTGTCATTACACCATGGTACCCCTGGTACATGTCCCATGTTCCACTGTATGGGGACCACTGTCACCATCAACCATATAGGTAACTGATAACACTATCCAGCCCAGTTATGCATGTGTTGTGTGCAACCTACCTGTAATACAATGAACACACTGACAAGGTAGTTAGCACTGATAGGCCCAGGTCTCTCAGATGTGTGTCTGACTGTTATGTGTTTGTCAATGTGTATAGGATGTTATGTCACATTATGTATTGTCCATAAACAACCAGTGCATCTCCCATTACCATACTATACATGCCTGGGGTGTTCTTCATGTAACATGTAACCTGGAACACACCTCATCCTAAAAGCTGTGTGTGCAGTTAAAGCCACACACATCAGTAGCACTACATACCTAGATAGGGTTGTAGTCCCAGTGTTGCCAAGTAAGAGTGTGCATCTATGTGGATGAATCTACTTCACTTTTCAGAATATACCTGTCCCGGGAGGTCATCTGTTCAAGAACTGCCTGGCATATGCTAACATTACATAGGTATTATCCTGTGGACATACATTCCATCACAAGTAGTGTTAGATGTGTAGATGGCCTCTTCCCCACTCTGTAAGTGTGCAGCAATACTGTGGTTGGTATATATAGCTGGGTGTGGCTCTTGTGGATGCAGCCACCATCATTGCAGTTACTGTTGAGTGTATCCCCCGCTTAGCTGACCGTAATATTGTACAGTTCATGTTAACAGGTTAAGTAGTTGTCTATCACACTATCTGCAGTTCTACAGCACCTCTCACCCTCCAAAGGGTAGGGCTGTGCCACCCACACCAGCACACCTATGTTTACCAAGTTGAGGATTGCACTGCATTGGGGAAGGGGACATATACCCTGCCAGTACCATCGTCAATGACATTAAACTAGCAGACTTCTTATTCCCCAATGTGTTGTTGTGCCTATTCTGGCTTGACGGAATTACATATGCTACAATGGGGTCCTTCCACAGCTATATATATCCATGTGTTCAATATTCTGTGTATAGTGCATCAACACCAATGCCTCTGTGTGTGTTATACACAAACATGTGGTGTGTACAACCCAGTACACTTAATATTGTCCACTGTAGAAGGGCTGCTAACAGCAGCAACCATGCACTCACCTGCATGCACCACTCACAGACCTATCAGACATGTAGAACAGGCAGTAACTGTTATGCAGAGCTGTGACATGTGTTCACCTGTACCTAGGATATGGCATAGCCAAGGTATCACCACAGTGCCATACCCTTGTAGAATATGACAGCAGACCAGTCTCCTGCTGACACATGGACACCTACAACACAAACAGATAACTTTATGGAGACCACAATCACTCAGTGTTAATAACAGCTATAATGCATCATGGCTGGACAGCTAAACTTCCTGACATGTAAACATTAAACTTTACTGCTGACAACATGTTACACAGCAGTACATTGGTACACTGTAATACAGTCACTGTGTGCATCAGAACCATATTAGCCCATCCCTGCATTCATATTATGGATGACAGGGATGTGTTACAGCTATCATCATATGCACAGGGTGTATTGTTGGTTTACCGGAGACCTAGGCTGAGCCATGCATTTGACACCATGTGTGTGAGTGAGGGGTTTTAATTACTGATATGGCCATGGTGATGTGGTGTGTGTAGGTATGGGGTTGCCCTAGCTGTGTTTGTATTGTGTGTGAATGTACATGCATAAAGTTCTGCCATGTGGCTGCCCTATACAGGTGTTTGTTGGACAGCTGCAGACCATACCAGGCAAGGTGTGCAGTTCTCCGCCTCTGGCCATGTACATGAGAACTGTGCCTGCCAGGGGTTCCATGGGCATATCCAGGTAGAAGCCATGATATGGTACTCTCCCCTGATGATGACGTATGTCCGCTGGAACCAGGTCCCTCCTGGGACTGGTCAGGGCCACGTGCATGTGGCATGTTGTGGTGTGGTGTGGACAGTGCCCCTCCCTGCAATGCTGGGGCTGGTACTGCCATACAGGAGTGGCTTGGTGTCCTTGCACATCCACACCGACCACCAGCTGTTTTTGTTGCTGGCCTACATCCATGTGGCTGTCCCACCACTCCCATCACATTCTTGAGCACGGACAATCCACGGTCGAGGACTCCCACCATCTCACTCCACCATCTATCCATGACCTCTGTATAATAACAAAGTGCACCTGCAAGATCAGAGATGTTGTCAATAACAGCTGAAAGTGTAGCCCTCTGCAGCCTCAGAGCCTGTCTGGTGTACCATTCCATACATGCCTGCACCACCATGATAGCCTGAAACATGCGTCTGGTGGTACCAGATGTGGCACTTCTGCCAGATGCACGATGACCAGCAGCCCTCCAATGAGCACCCCTGTACATCTGCCTATGTGGTACCCTGCTGGACATCTGGCTATGACTGCTGTGTCCAGACACATGTGCCATAGATACCATACTGTCCTGTGCACTGCCACCAGGTGCAAACTGTCCCTCTGCTATGGCCACTGGTGATGGGGTATGTATAGGCACTGGGACTGTGTCCAGGGATGGGGTGGATAAGAGCAGGATGTCAAACGATGGTGGAGTTTTGGCCTCTAACAATCCTGTCTATGCCTCAACACACCTATCATCATTTTCAGTGTCTGTATGGACACCAACATCAGATTGCCAGCAGGAGGGACCTTGACCCACCCCGCCACCTGTGAGGGGAAAACAAAAAACACACTTTAAGACCTGTACATCATTGCTTAACAGTACACACACACACACACACACACACACACACACACACACACACACACACACACACACACACACACGCACACACATACACACTGACATTCCACCAAAATACTTACCTGCCCCTGAATTTACAGATTGTCCCTAGTTTATTCTCTTAACTTTCCCATCCTGCATCATTCTTGAAAACATACAGTCATTAATACCAATCATTAATGTATCATTTTTCTAATTGCCTATACAACTGATCACAAAACATGGCCTATTACTCCATTATCTCTTAGACTTGATTGGAGTTGGTTTTTCAATGATTCATTGCTGTCATCCAGTGTTCACCCTGGGTTTGTCCAAACATCTTGAGCATGGCCCCCATATGTTAGGGGCTACTACAGTCACTCAATAATGTCATGCACTGGAGTGTCATATGTAACTATTGTTCAGTAGATGCAAGACCTGTTGCGCTATTAACTTTTTATGTGGACTACAGTAATATTTGGAAACACTCTCTGGTGTTATTTAGTAATTCCCAAATGTGTCTGTAGTGCTGCATACGTGGGTATTCTTTCACCTTTCTGCTGATTTTAATTATAACAGTATCCCTGGTGTCTAGATTCCCTCCCAATGCATGTTCCATGTTACAGACCTTATTATACTATCAGCTATCCTGAGATTACTTGTCAGACAAGTATTCCTGGTGTCTCATGCATCTGTCCATGTCCATGTACTGCACGATTTCAAAGGGAAGTCAAGAGGTATGAACAATCACACATGTGCATACATGGACACACACACAAACACACACGCACACACACACACACACACACACACACACACACACACACACACACACATCCTACATACATCAACCCCCCACCACTCCACTAGATTGTACTTACAGACAAAATATCCCCAACCCCACCCAGTCACACACACGCACACTTACAGACGAGGTTGCATGAAGATATTACACACAGATATCCTATTACCCATCTGTCAACATGCATGACATATAGGACTCAACAGCTTGCAGTGTAGCTATAGTCAATGCCTGCTAGCAACATTATACATGTCTGTGATGCATGGGTTATGTTAGTAGGTGTTGCCCCTTCCCCTGGAACACACTGCACCCATGTACATAGTATTGCTGTGCACCTGTTTGACACCCTGGCATGTACTGTGCACCAAACCTCATAGGTGTACACACCATTGCTGAATGTGTATTACTGTGTCAGTTATGTCTGTTCTGCTGCTCACAACCCCTATTTGTTTGTCCGTTACATACCTGGGTGATATGTGGACAGATGTCATTTGTGAATGCCTGATGTCTGAATTACAGATCTCATCATCAGCAGTGCATGTATGGCCAATACGATACAATTACACTGACAATCTTCAAACCTTACCATGGCTATGTGTAGTGTACCCTTAATGATATGATGCCTTATTTCTTGATATGCCATGTGACTACATTAGTGAATATGTTAACATTACATGAACCTGATATGTGACATATGATCTGGACAATCAAATGCAGTGTCAATCAAATGTGTTAGTTGTGCAGATGCTGACTGAGATGCATACACTTTGTGGGTGCATATGTGTGCACGGCCTTACCATGATGGTTTGTTGCACCTACTATTATGTGTACTACAGCAGTCACTATTCCTGGCAGGGCTATACTAGCATGGGCCATCGGCATTTGCCAGTATTTGTCCAGTCTGCCCTACAAATGTCCCCCAACTCTGCATGATTGAAAGGTCTACTGATGTACAAATCCCTTGGAGGTCACACACTGCTGTCACTATTGCTGCAGAGGCAGGGTTATGTCTGCCACAGTTCCTGACCCTGACTGTGTGCATTACAGTGGTCACCATGATGGTGTATCTGAAGAGTATGTCAAACTCTTGCAATATAACTAACATCCTGTCATTGCAAAATGTGTGCACAGTGATGAACATAACGGTGGGACAAATGCCCTACAGTAGGGACATGTCTAAAACACATTTGATTGACACTGTGTGTTTGTGTGTGTGTCCATGTATGCACATGTGTGATTGTTCATACCTCTTGACTTCCCTTTGAAAAAAAAAAAAACAAAAAAAAAAAAAAAAAAAAAAAACTTGTGTATTATCTTCCATGGTTCAATACTTCCTTTTATATACTTTATGATCTCATACCTTATTATATTGTTTTGCTAGGATTGTTCTGAATTAATTAAAATCTATAATATTTGTATGTTCATTTTTCCTTTGTATAATCACACTTGTACTATGTCTTCTTATGTATTTCCAATATTGTATCTAACCTGAGGAGCTTTTCTCCCCGGGCCTCCACTGAAAATGGACATTAATCCAGCTGGACTAGCCCGGTCAACAAATGTAAAATAAATAAAAAAAAAATAAAGATACAGCCATTCATAGCATCATTTGGATCTCTGCTTCAGTGCAATGTTGTGTCATGATGACACTCCCTCCCCACCCTCAGCCTTTTTTGCAGATGCTTGACAACTATGGCCTACACATGTGTGTTATTTTGCAGTGTCCCAAACACTGAACATTTTGTGTACTAGCCTAGTCCCAGCTAATGAATGGCAAACATACAGGTGTACATTGGCACCGGTAAATTACAGATGGGGATGGTGGTCCTGAGATGGGGTGAGGTGTTGGTTGTTCAGCACATGTATCTTACTTGATACTGTCTGTAGGTTTCCAACATGGTCTTGGTACACCAGTACACATTGCAACACATGCCTTTTGGGGACCTTTTCTGTTATGCATATGGTACCTGTAGAGAGGCTTGGCTGATGTTTCCTGTGGTACAACTGTCCCATCTGATTACCCTAACCCATGGGCTACATGTATGCAGAGTCCAGGCAATTGCTGACATGGGTACTGCACAGCTAGTACTTGCTAGACATTCCTGCAACTCCCTCAGTGTTGTGGCAAGTTACTAGGCAGCCTGCATGACCGGTTTGCTACATGTGAGATCATCTGTCTTGGATGGCCATCTGTTTATTTTCTACATTAATCCTATCCCATACATCCTCGCCACATACATGACTGCTTGCACTGTTTGCCATGGTATATGCAATGCTGAGGTATGGCTATATGTCCAATTCCTGGGTGCTACCTGTTGGGTATGGGGTCCACGCCATGGCAGGTAAGATGTGTGCAAGCCACAGCTGCCTCTGTTGCAGGTAAGTGGGCACATTTGATGGACAAATGTCTTGGACAGCAGACCATTTCTTGGTGTGACATTGGGGGCCTGTACTTGCTGGAAGGTCCATACACATGAAGAGTGCATGCTGTCAGCACCTCAACAGCTGCGTCCACTATATTTTATCTGGAGTGTATGCACACATATGCTTCCAGTGTTTGTGAAGGTATCTATTCACCATATTTCCTGTTCATACATAGGATTCCATATTACACACTCATTGATCATGTTAGGACCACATTGCAGGTTGTAAGGGTTATGGACTGCAGTATTGTGATATGCCGTAGTGTAGATCTGTAACAGTTGCCATTGTAATACTGGTATATACACTGTTGTAGCACTGTATAAGGGTGATGTTTTAGACATGTCCCTACTGTAGGGCATTTGTCCCACCGTTATGTTCATCACTGTGCACACATTTTGCAATGACAGGATGTTAGTTATATTGCAAGAGTTTGACATACTCTTCAGATACACCATCATGGTGACCACTGTAATGCAGTGCAGTTAACAGCAACAATACATGAACATGTACAGCATGCATTATTGGTAAGTGTGTTAAATGTGTTCATGGAATATACCATGGCCATAACATGACCGGTATATTGGAAAACCTGAACAAACATCATACTCACCAGCTACAGGCTGCTGCCCTGGAGGTATACTAGAGGGACCTACATAATTGTGTGAGAGATGTGATGCCAGTAGCCACACCTGTGGCATTGGTACAGAGTGGGTGCAGCATTACAGTACATCAACAGTACAAGCCCGCAATACTACAGATTATGCACATCAGTTTATTACTACAACGCAGCAACAGACTATATATATTTCATCTCACATATGCATGATCTAACTGTACAAATGCAGATGGATATGCAGCAGTGGTCTACTGATGTGCCCTGTGGTCTTACCTGCACTCTCCTCTGCCATTGTGTGTGTAGCACCCACCTCCACTATGCTCTCCGCCAGGTGTTGTGTTTGTGGGTGGGCAGGTGCCCTGTGGCTGGCAAGGAGCTCCTCAACAAGTGTCAGTGGGGGCTGGATGGCATGACCCCCCCATTGCAAGCTGGTGCCCCCTAACTGCAGCACCACGCCGACGGGTATGACGAAGTAGATTGGTGCATCGATGTCGGACCAGCTCATAACTGCAGTTATGCAGGC
>NC_056746.1:665741406-665758906 GCF_019279795.1 Protopterus annectens
GGTGAAAAAGGGCCACAAAGAAGGAAAGACATTAGGGAAAATAGCTAGGGGTGTGCAGGATGGGTGTAGGGAAGGTCCATAGCTGCCCATTTCTTCTGCAGCAACAGCTGTGCATATACACGGATTTGGCGGTAGAGTTGGACACTCATACCCCTGAAAGAGGGGTGAGGACAACAATATTATGCTGTGAAGCCAATTACACCAGATTGCATGTGTCCAGTGGAAATGTGTGTGAAATGGACAGCTGTGTATGGGGCAAGATTTATTTTTTGGGAACAGATTGCCCTTTTTTTTTAAGGTGAGAGTGGCATGTTGGGGAGGGATAGTAGGTATATTTAGGGAGGTAGGTTGGGTAGGATAACAGGCAAGACAGCATACAGGGGAGGTATATGACACACGTGAGGGGTAAACACCATGGATGAAGAGGGGCGTTTGAAAGTCAGAAGCCCATGAGCCCCCTAGTGGAAACAGTGGGACCGAGGTTCCCTCCATGGGCAGTCACCACTGCACCTTCATGGCCCCAAAGGTGGCTGTGCTGGGGGCTCAGTAGGAAGGGCAGGCTGACCTTCTAGTTGTGCCATGCGGCCCTCAAGCTGGCATATCAGATCTCCAAACTCCCTGCAGAGCTCGCTATGCACCTGCCCCCGGACCTGATGACGGGTGACAGATTCCTGTCTGCACCTGCTCCTGCTCCTGGGGGGTGAGCCCCATCCCCTGAGGTGGTTCCTCCCAAAGGTGGTGCAGAACCAGCAGACGAGGATGTCCCAGGGTGGGCCACAGATGTGCTGGTGCCCGGTGCCACAGCCAGATGAGGTGGGAGAGGTGGGTCTGCTAGGACCAGCCTTCCCAAACGTGCTATGGTGTTTCAATTTTAAAACATATGTGGGTTAGTAATACTCAACACATTCCAGGATTAGGTATAACACCATGCATAGATATTCCCATTAACCCAAAACACCAGATATGGAACAGTGGCATAGCAAACAGAACACATGCATATATGGAACCACAGCGGCCATTACAAAAGTATGCAGGTACATTCATGGCAGCATGCCACCAATGTGGGAGTATTTCAACATGACACATGCATAGAAACAAAATTCAATATTTATTAAACAACAGGACATATGTCCCAACAGTAGATTTAATTGTACATATACCGATCGAGTTGTGTATTTAGTTTATTGTTGCAGATATGGTGAGGGGGAGCGAAAGATGTCAATTAACAACTTTATCCCTGTGGTTCTCATTACTTTTTTAGTCAGTGCTGTGATCTGTGCCTTACAGGTATTATTACACTACCCTAAGGCCTTAGTTTGGACAGTGGTATGGCTGTCGACAACTATATACATGAACTGTGTTTTACCTGCAGTATACACCTCTTACCTTGTATACCTGTGGAGGTTGTTGTTGTTGTGTCTTTTGGCTTATCCCGGTTAGGGGTCGCCACAGCGGATCTCCGGTCCACTAATGTTTGGTAGTGGATTTTTACGTGCCGAGTTACCAGTCCTGATGCACAACCTTCAACGAAGGCATGCCCATTCACGCATGCCTCCACACAGAAGACACTCTAGCTGAGAATCGAACGGGACAACGTCTTGCTGTGAGGCAACAATGCTACCGCAGCACCACTACCACGGGATTATATACCTGTGGAGGTATTGTTTGTTAATACTACCTGACTGTTTCTATGCATATTGACATAGTCCAGGTTGATGTTATGCACATACCTCTCCATCTCTTATTGCACACACTTTGGGCATGTCTTGACAACATGCAGGTGAAACTGGGACATATTTTGACTATTGCTTCATAAACCTTTGGTGAGTTGCTACAATGACAGGTTTGTTTTCATATACATTTTCCAAATATTTCCAGGCCTGACAGTCAGTTATATGACATTAAATGCTGCCTAAATATCAGATATCATCACACTGTTATGCCAGGGGGACAGTGTAGCAGGCAGCAGATATGGGCCAATTATCTGGACATTCTGGACAGATCTGTATAGTTAAGGGGTATGATTCTGCATACAGCTTACTACCACTCCCAGGATTCGAACCATGGCTGTGTCTGCTAAAAATAAACCAGTGTACATCACACTCGAGTGTGCTATATAGATATCACTGTGTATCTTTTCTCTGATTTGTGTCTATAAGTCTCCCATGTTTTAACAATCTGACCTTGTAATTACAACATTCTTATACAGGGTTTCCTAGACAGTTTTATTATGTAGCAGTGTGTGGATGACAGTGATGGGTAATACCTTATTATTCAGATATATTGCAACACTAACACTGCCATACAATACCAGACTAAACAGTACCAGTCCAGGATTTCAATCTTTTATTTCTAGGCACAGTTTTCATATCTGACAGACCTGTGGTGGGAATGTTTGTTAACACTACTTGAATGTTGCCACACATATTACCAGATTCCACATTATTATTATTATTATGCTCATACGTCTCACTCTGTTACTGCACACACTCTGGTCATAGCTTCACAACATGGGGGTGGAGTTGGGACATAATTTGCTTATTACTCTCATAACTCTTTGGTGAATTGCAAGAGTGACAGGTTTTTTCTTATAGATATATTTCTGACAGTTATGATGTCTGACAATCAGTTGTATGTCATTATTTGCTGCCTAAACTTCTGGGAAAATCCCACTGATTTGCCAGGGGGACAGGGTGACAGGCAGGGGACTTATGCCAATTAGCTGGACTTTCTGACAATATCTGTACAGTTATGGGGTATGATTCTGCATACAGCTTACTACCACTCCCAGGATTCGAACCATGGCTGGTATAGCTGAATAAAAATACAACACTTCATGTCTCAGTTGAGTGTGCTATTTGGATTATGTTGTCTATCTTTTCACTGTTTTCTGTCTAAGTCTCTCTCTCTCTCAGTTGTACAATATGACCTTGTGATTACAACAGTCGTATACAGACATTCCTACACATTTTATTTATGTAGCACAGTGTGGGTAACAGTGCTTAATACAACAGCACTGTTAAGAGATTGCAACACTACATTACCATATGATACCAGAGTAAACACAAGCAGTCCAGGAATTAGACCTTTATTGCCAGGCTGTTACCCTATTATTTGCATACAACCTATATGAGACTCTTCCTACCATATTGTCTGGTTTATTCAGTACATGCCATACACAATACAGGTTTTATACTGGCAATTAACTTTCTACTACTTTTATAGGTTCATAGGTTCATAGGTAGGTACTAGGCTATCGGCCTATACAATACAGGTTTTATACTGGCAATTAACTTTCTACTACTTTTATAGGTTCATAGGTTCATAGGTAGGTACTAGGCTATCAGCCTATACAAGCCTAGCCAAAAAATGTACCCTGGCTTTCGCCACCCAAGAAAATTATTTTCCTGTGCCCCTTTCGAGCAGAGCCACAGAAGTGATCCCCGGGGTGAATTTCCCATTTCCCATCCAATCATCAAGATTTTTCTTGAAGAGTGCTAATGAGGAGCTCTGTTTGACTTAGATAGGTAGTCTGTTCCAGAGTATGGGAAGTCTCTGGGACAGGAATCTATCCCTCCAGCATTTTCTGTTTATTGTGGTGACAAGGTTAAGGTCCCAAGAGCGTGTAGCTCAGAGGGATTGGGATTTCTTTAAGTGGAGCATGTCCAACAGCTCTGGGTTTGACATAGCTTTGTATGTTAGGCAGAGATCGCCCCTGAGTAGGCGATATGCGATGGAGTAAAGCTGTAGTTTTTTGAGAAGGTCTGCATAGGGCATCTGTTTGAGGCCAGTAATCCTCTTTGTGAGATATTTCTGTGGTCTTTCCAGTTGTTGTAGATGTCTTGTGAGGTACATACCAAAAGGGGCGTTGTACTCTATAATGGGTCTAATGAGTGATGAGTAGAGGGGAACAATGACCTCTTTTTCTGGATGAGAATCCTTTTGTGATGAGATGAGCCACGTAGAAGGATTTCCTGACCACTGTGGCGATGTGATTATCAAAGGAGAGACTACTGTCCACCTGTGTCCCAAGGTCTCTTATCACATTTTTGGCACTAAGTAGACTACCAGCTATGTGGTAGTTCATAGGTACAGAGTTTTTACCAAAGGGGATGACAATACACTTTTTGGCATTGAGCTTCAGGCCATGGCTTTGACACCAGGTATCTGTCTCAGTGAGGCCCTTTTGTAGTTTGTCCACATCGTTAGGAGTTTCGATTATGGCTCCTAGTTTGCAGTCATCTGCAAACTTTGTTAATAAAGACCTTCTGTGTTGGCCTGCACTTCACAGAAGTAGATACCAAACAGGAGAGGACCCAGGACTGAACCCTGTGGTACTCCACTTGTCACTGGTCTGATGTCGGATTTGGAATCCGCTACTTTCACAGTGTGGGTTCTGTCCATAAGCCAGTTGGCAACCCATCTTGTGACATAGGGATTTATACCTAGTTTAGTGAGCTTATCTATAATTCCAGAGTGGGGGATGGTGTTGAAAGCCTTGGTGAGATCTAGATAAGCTGTGTGAACCATTTTACCCTCATCTATGGCTTTGGTGACTGCTTCAAAGAAGTCAATCAGGTTTAGGAGACATGATCTGCCTTTTACAAATCCAAACTGAGTAGGGTCCAGAGTTTGGAGATTACCAATGTCTTTGTTTATGAGTTCCACGATGAAATATTCCATGGCCTTGCAGACCAGGCTCATCAGGTTAATGGGGTGGTAGTTCCCGGGGTCCGTCGTGGCACCCCTTTGTGGAATGGGATAACTGTCGCGGTGCGCCACTCAGTGGGTACAAAGCCTGAGGTGAGGCTTTGATTGAACATTGTACTTAGGTAGGGTGCGAGTTCATTCTGTAGTTCATGTAGAACGCAGCCTGGGATATTGTCAGGTCCCATAGATGCCGTGTTCTTGGCTTTGGAGAGTGTGTTTTTTACCTGTGCAGCTGTGATTATAGGAACTTTGCATTCTTCCGGTATAGAGATGGGCCCTCTAGGGGGTGAGAGGGGGGTAAAGTTAGCACTGAACCTATCTGCTAGGATGTTGGCAATATCAGTTGGTTCTGTATATTTAGTGCCATTATGCTGTAACTCAGAGCATATCTGAGTGTTCTCATTTAGATTCTTGACATAGCTATAGAATGCTTTGTGGTTGTCTTTAGAGTCAGTGGCAATTTTGTTTTCGTAACTAGCTTTGGAGGATTGTATGAGGGATCTCAGCTTCTTACTGAGGTTGACTAGGGAGTTCCTCCAGTCATAGGATTTTACTCTTTTTTGCAACAGTTTCTTTCTTCTGTTGCAGAGTTTGTTTATGGCAGAGGACCACCAGATTGGCTTCCTTTTTTTGGAGGATAACATCTTGGTTCTATTAGGGATAGCATGATCCATGCACTCATGTAAGTGCTTATAAAGTGCATTTGTGTAGGATTCGGCAGTCATACCTGTATTGTCCGTCTGCATGGGTGTCATGAAGTTTGTCACGTCTGTCTTAAGAAGTGTGAGGTTGGCTTTTGAGAAGTTTTTTATGATGGTTTCCCTAATTGGGGCTGGGGATGGGATGTGGATGTCTAGGCTGATTAGCTTGTGGTCGGATCTGACCAACGAGGAATTGACCTCTGGTGTGGAACACCGGTTTCCCGTGTTGGTAATGACCAGGTCTAGGATATTGCTGCCCCTGGTGGGGGTGTGAATAAGTTTATAGATTTTAGATTTATTTCTTATGACACTACATGCAAGATTATTACTAACCTGCCTCGCGATGCAGCCTCTGCAGCCTACAGGCATGGGCTTCCCGATTCACAGCCGCTCATCTGCAGCTGTCAAAGACATAAGAGGAATATTTAGCCATACCTATCCATAATATACATGAGCTGGCAATTATTAAACAGGTAGTAGAATGATACTTACACACGGCTGGGATATCACCCGTCTGCCTAGCTTCTTGGATCCACTGATTCAAGAGCTCCCTATTCCTCTGTTTCAAGTCGGCATAGTGATGCCTGACCTGCTCACCAGTTCGAGGGATGCCAGTGGTACTAGTGAGGTCACTGGCGAGATGGTCCCAAGCTTCTGCTTTATACTGGAATCTCTGAACTGGCCCTGCTGCAGTCTCTGGTCATGGTCTTTAACAAGAAGTCCTGCCATGACCTTGGACTCCTGTATGTGCAAGCGCTGTGCCCGGAAGCAAGTTCCTTTCCCCACACCAGCCATAGTACCTAAAGGAGGAAGAACCAACCAGTCATAAGATGTATTCCCACCTGTGGGGTTTAAATAGGGCCAATTTCCCACACTTTGCCGTGATTGGATGGTTTTGAAAATGCTAGGCTATGGGCAAACCTGCTTACCTAAGGTTGGCATTGCTTAAAGGGGTATATCAATGGGCAAATTTATTTAGCTGGCCTACACATTGCTTACATCTAGTAAGTAGGGGTGTGCAATGCTTAGCGTTGCTTAATTTTAAATTTGCATACTTTTTCCTGTTTGGCATTGATTTTTCATTCATAACATGTTATATATTTGTTTAGTATCCATGATTCATGTGTATGTACACTGTATGGGGTCCTTGTGTTTATTGGGGGACTTCATCACTTTATTACAATGGCACCTCACATTTGGACCTAATGCAGTACTCCAGTTTACATATTTATGTTATGTAGTAGGTAGCGTTGCCTCCTCGCAGTAAGACGCTGTCCGGTTCGATTCTCAGCTAGAGCATCTTCTGCGTGGAGACATGCATGAATGGGCGTACCTTCGTTGAAGGTTGTGCGTCAGACCTGGCAAGCCGGTATGTAAAAATCAACTGCCAATCATTAGCAGACCGGAGTTCCGCTGTGGCGACCCCTAATCGGGAAAAGCCGAAAGCCACAAACAAAGTAGGTTATACAACATAAAACTGTATATAGATTCCTTTCACATGTAAATTGTGATTTTGTTGTAGTGAGGATCTGTTTGGGGATAACTCAGTCTTATGTACTCCTGTGATGGCTTACTTGTTAACTACTGTGACTATAGTGTACAGGTTTCAGGACCTGCAAGAGCTGTTTATTTTGTTGCTAGGTAGAACAGCGGCTGTTGGATACAGAGTGATTAAGGTACTTTTAAGCAGTTGTAAGTGGTTTTGAGCGGTTTTGTGTGATGTTAAGCAAAGCTAACTACTGGTTAAATATGCTTACAGGGAGTTAGTTTCAGTATTGCTTAACCTGTGTGCACATTGCTTAGCCCACCCAAATGGGCTTAAACCCGCTTACTACTGCTTAAAACTGCTTTCTCCCACTTACCCCTGCACTAATTTAGACAGAAATGAAACATGGCCCTTGGGAAAGTGGTGGATTTGGACACTCTATGGATTTATCATTCATTACACATTATACCTTAATTTCGTATCCCTGATTCATGTGTACATATACTGTATGGGGCACTTGTGTTTATCTGTGTATTTTACTACATTATTACAATGACACCTCATATTTGCATTTAATGCAGTAATGCAGTCCACAAATATATGTTATTTAGTAGGTTATACAGCAAAAATAATGTTCATAAAGTGATTTCACATGAAAAATGGAATTTACTACAGTGAGAATCAAACTGGGAATGACTACTCGCACTGCAAATGCTCTGACCACTAGACTATCACAGTACTGCTTCAATTACATGTATCTTGCTATTTATCTTCTTGTGCCATTTAAGCTACAGTATGTGTAGCTAAGCAATGGGCAAACCCATGCACCTATGGTTAAATTTAATCTGTTTGATAAAAAAAATTCTCTACTGCTATTTTCTCTTGGAAGGGACAGGTTTCACTTATTGCTGTGGATTCCTGTGTGCATCTGCACATTTGGCAGACATCCTAGCAACCCCCATACCTCTCAACTGCTTCAGGGACATTATCTGGACAAAACTTGATAAATTGTGGTACAACTACAGACATATTTTCATTATTGCTCTTATAAACTTGGGACAGTTGCTAGAGAAACAGGATTTGTTTTAATATACGTTTTATGATGGATTTCAAGTCTGACCCTGAAATGTATGCATTATTTACCAACTTCAATCCTGAGATCATCCCAGTGATTTGCCAGGACAGTTGGGGTGCTGTATGGGGAAGTAATATGGACATTCTGCAAAGATTTGCACAATTGGGAGGTATGCAGCTTCCTATGAGCATTCTCACTCATTATAATTGGCAGGCAGCACTTCCTAAGTGCAGGGGCATGTATATTGTGAGAGTTCTGCTCCCAGACACACTCCCTGCACTCATCCACGCTCCGTGTCTGTTTAGGAGCAGAGGCAGTGCACCTTCATTACTATGCATGGCGCACTGCCATGCTGCTCTTAAACGGACATTTCCATGCAGGAATAAGCTATTCCTGCATGGAACCTTACAGAATCCCACAGTCTTTCTGATTCCCAATAAGCAGTAACCAATACTAGTTGTTTTATTTCAAATGTATATTTATGTCCATACAAACTTGAGAAAATTTTGAAAACTTTCACAAAGTTTAAATATGATTTTGAATTCATAAAATATGTATTGCCATTCTGCATTATTCACTTCTTCATACCATTAGTGTTTAATACAAATTTGAATAATTTCTAATTTTATCATGTGTATGGATTACCTGACTTAATTTCTAACTACAAATGCTCCTGAAGCATGGCAAAGTTATTTTTAACAATTCAGAACAAGGAAGAAGGTGTTGTATACCCAAAACAAACACAAGTAACCAAAACAGTTGGTATGTGGAAAGTTGCAATACACCAAACCATGAAATGATAGATGGCACATCACAGTTTAATGTTAAAATACAATAAATCAAGGTGAAACAAAGCAAATACATTTATCCCCTTCCACAATGTAAGGAGATTTCCCCAGAACAAAACCATTCCATTTGAAATTCATTATTTAAATAGCCTCTGCTAAATATGTAATAAATATTGTTTAAAGAGACAGTGTAACATTAAAGATATAACAAACACAAACATTATAGCAGTATAAAAAATAGTGTCAGGGATCTATGAACAATCATGCAGCCTTTGCACAAAGCCTACACAATGTTTAGATGTTAGCAAGGTGTTCAGCAACACTAATCACATATGCATGCTGTTCATCACACTTACACAAACAAGTTTTCAGGGCTAGCAAAAGTGGTGGTGGCCAGGAAAACATGTTGAGCAGTGTGATCACACACAGTAAACAAACAAGCTTCCCAATGGCTGATCTTGTTAAAGGTGCTCACACTGACAGCACGAGCAGCAACATAAGGCAAATAATGCAAGCTGTACACAGGCAGGGAACGTTTGCTGAGTATGCCATGCACATAAGTCATACATGTGAGTACAGAAATATGCAAGAGGGGAGGGAAAACAGCAAGGGCAACTACAATACAAGGATTACCATACAGGAAAGTGAACTGAGGACAATTGCACAGAAATCAAAGAGATGTACACAGCAATAAAGGGGGAGGGTACTGCTCAAAATCATCTAAGATAACTGATGTGAATATGGTTATGTCACAAAGACAATTTAGTAATAATAACATTTTGAAATATGTATGAAATACTAATTAATGGTAGCCATACTTCCTGAGCCAATGTAGGTAAATAAAAACAAACATGATATTATTGGATGTGACAGTTACACACATTAACATTTTAACAGAGGGAAATGACATGACATATGAATGTCATTAATATGCTGACTTCAGATGACAGTCTGCAAGGGCAGTATATACATCATGGGATATTTGCAAAGCGTGAATTTTGTCAATATAACATGTTGGAAAATAGTAATGGCTTAGAAGCCACAATCTCCTTTTGCAAGAATGGAACTCATTCCATCATTGTTAGCACTGACCTGTGTGTTAACTGTGTACGACACAGATATAGCCCTAACACTTATATGAGGAGGATCACCCTTGAAGAGAATTATGCACTACAATATTCTAATGGGTAGACATCCCACATGTAGGTCTGTGTCATTTTACAAATGTGGGAGTGGAGTGTGACACATATAATACACTTGCATAAGGCACTTCTGCCTGACACAGTTATTCTCCAGACAGATAAGAACAGATACAAACACCACGCTATGATGCAATGTATTCCTCAGAGCTGTGTATTGCTGGCATCAGCCACAGGAGGTAGCAATGAGTATTGCCACAAACAAATGAAATTAATGTGTGAATTAAGAAAGGATCCATGATAATGATTGTCATATCAACATGTCAGATGCTCATGTGCATACAGCTGCGATCAGTCTTATATCAATGTTCCCTGGTCAAGGAAGGTTTCTCTGTATCTCTGTATACATACCACCAAAGAACTGGGCCACACTCCTGTACACCACAGTGCTCAATGCCTGTGCCACAGTAGCACTCTCACCATGACATTGCCAGAACAAATCTCTACTGGCATGAAATCCAAGGCTTTGTTCGTATATGTCCGTACAATATATCAGGGGATAAGACTGATGTGATATCATGGTTGTTGAGTGATGTCAATATATTCACACAAAATAAAATCCTCTGCTAGAATTGAACATCAAGTTGTAAAATTCCTCCAAATAACATTATGGCTATGAATCACATTTGCCTCAGTGGAACTTTTATAACAGCTGTTGAACTCCACCTGTGTGAAGTAATTCAATCAGCTATACTGTGTTCGCCCATAATTTTTATCTGCTAAAACTGATGGTGCTGGGGAGGCCTCCACCACTCTATGCATGCAAAATATAATGAGGGGTCTTTCATGCAGAACAGTTAAGGATACAAACGCACACAGTCAGTCAGTGCTACTTTGGAACACTTGCCTAAGCATTGAAAAAAACAACACCATAGTGTGATCAGTGAATATGCCTTGATATAAATACTTTGCCGGTTGTCATATGGGTGGTTATGTGAAAGCATTACATCATGTGTATGAATCAAGGAATATGTGTCCCTGTAATTAATCAGAAAGAATCTTGCTGTATGTTAAACAACATTGCCTGATGCTAAGTATACCCAAACATACCTGCAGCCCCCTGCTGTTGTCACTGTGAAAGTAGAACAGCAATTATGTACAATGTGGATACAATCCAGTACTGGAACAAATACCTTACTTAAGCAAAAACATACATTACATTGTCTCATGTCATCAGTCCTGAGGAGGTGTCTCACTACAACTGTTATGGATCAACAATCTATTCAAATGACAGCATCAGTCTTCAATACAACCACTCCAAAGGAAATGTAGAATACACATTTGCTACAGGAAACATCTACACATGCACATAGCACAAGTGGGTGACAACACTGCTAACAAAATGTACAATGACTGTACATGTTGCTAATGACATTGAGATTTGAACTATATGGCTAACATAACAGGCTTATTAAGGTATGCTGAAACACAAGTGCAACTACAGATTTATTTATGACTGTGACATTGCACATCTCAATGAATGACATCATCACTGTGTATTACATTCAAGTTTCCACTAAAAAAGTGGTTCCAAAACACATATACTCTGTATAGATATATCTCACATTTGTATTTGCAGCATGTTCTGCACAGTAAGAGAAAAAACACAGAATCACAGGCAACTGTAATTTCAGTATTCAAACTTGCTACCAGTTGACTAACAGAACCTACATTTGAGTATATTACATGCATGCACCACAGGAAAAGTCTGATTGCATGTCAGCCACACAGCATCTCTGAAAGGATGACATCAAGCGTGTCATGCAAAGGGGATGTGAGTGTGCAAAAACTATGTAGATTTGTGAATGTTGTTAGTACTAAGAGGTGTAATACACTCTTGCATTCATTTACATCCACACACTCAGAATGGGGAGAATCTCAAGTTGAACTCCTTACTTATTGACTGACACAGTGTACACAAAAGTGTATTACATGCACACACCATAGGAGAAGTCTGACTTTAGTGGTAAGAAAGTGAATTATTGAAATGATGACCTCATTAGTGTGTTGCAGACAGTGTGCATGTGTGGAGAGAGGGAAAAGGGGATGTGGGATTGATCTGACCATGTAAATTTTTCTCATGAGTGGGAGTCAAATCAGGAAAACTGTTGAATTAATCATCCAGTTATGTAATGGCCCCAACATCTTACCCACAATGTGACTGTTGTGAGATTAGAACTCCATAACCATCTAGCTATGTAATTAGGAAGACACAGTATTTAACACAAGTGCCACCACAGATGTCTAACTTTAGTAAAGTGAGAATGCACTTTATAGAGGATGACAGAATTGTGATGCAGAGAATATGACATTGTCAGAAGGGTGCAGTGTAAAATTAATTCCTGGCTATTGCTTTATTGAGGCCATCAGTACTTTTCATTTCATACTTACACAACTCTATACACAGACACACATGCACAGGTTGCCTTCTTTGAGAATAGAACCCCTTACCTATTTAGTAGCACAATCTAGGGGACACAGTATTTAATGCAAGTTTGCAGCAGAAGTCTAACTTCAATAGTATGAAACTGCACTTAATAGAAGAGGAAGATGTCAGCATTGTGTTGCAGAGAAGATGATGTCAGGAGAAAGGTCTGACACTGATGTGGACATACCCTGCAGTGTAAAATTTATTTCAGGCTACTGATTTATTGGGGGCACCAGTAGTTAAGGTCATATTTACACAACTCCACACACACACACACACACACACACACACACACACACACACATGCACACACATGCGCACACACACACACACACACACACACACACACACACATACACACACACACATACTGATTGCTGTGAGATCAGAACCCACTACCTATGCAATCTAGAGAACACAGTACGTAATGCAAGCACCACAGAAGAAGTCTGTGACTGTGACAGTGCAGTGTACATAGGATTAGCTTCTCATTCTGTCTCAGATGAGATATTGTGACGTTGAATGTTTTTTGCAAATCCATATTTGTTGATGTGATGGAGTAAGAGCAATGTTTGGATCAATAATACATACATACTGCTGACTTATATCAACTATGCTATCATTAATGTGTACTGCAGAACTGAGATCGACATGTACCTACTATCTTGTGTATATGAGACACACACTTGTAAAACACAGGATGGACAATGAATCATTCGTGGATCATCAGGTTATGATGATGGTATGTAAGTAAATCTTAATGATTGGTACTGATATTAGCAGTGGTATGTGCTCATGCATGGGTGATCTGGACTGTCAGTAACAAGCAATACTTAATGTTCCAGTGCAGGAGGGATAAAAAATTATGATTTATATGTGTCAGGGCTGTGTGCAGTTTATATTATTTGTAATTAACTTTGCCACAGTGCAGACCCAACTGTCCAGAATGAAGTTGTCAATTAACCAGACAGTTCATTGCATTTCACATGAGTACATTGGACAGTTGTGAAGTAATGAAGTATTATACAAGTAGCAACACTTATGTGTGTTCCAAATCTCTTCCTAAAGTGCAATGATGAGAAATGTATCTGCACATATGTTGGGAAAGTGATGTTCACTTGTGCTCCACATTTTGTGTTATATCTTTCCATGTACACTGCAAAGCTCAATTCAAAAATGAAGTGTTTTGCTTGACTTCCCCATTTGTGCAATGTTAGGTTGTGAGCAAAAGGTGTTCTCTTCTGAAGGAAAAAGTAAAATACTTTAATTTGGTTTGCCTCCTGTAGCGAAAACAGGCTTAGTGGTGATATGAAGCCATCAGCACTGAGGAGAAGATCCACATTTCAACAGTAGTGTTCATCTCCAGTAAGCAGATCATTTTACAAATCTTGTCCAAATATGATTATTATAGTAACTTTTATCATGACTTTAAAATACCTAGGAATGACTATTTAAATATATTGCCTAGCCAAATTGTGTGTGTAATAGCTACTGAAATAATCTTTTATAACCTGCTTCAAGGTAAAATCACAAGTTCAATGGGTGTACAATGCAGTGTAAGGCAAGCACTCACTGCATTTTGCCTAAAATGTAATTTAGCATCACACACTACAGTTGGTCATTGGCAAATGCTGAGGACTACAACTGTTCAAACAGAAAGTGTTAAGACAGAGACATAGGCAAAACATTCACATTATCGTCACTTATAAAAACAGGCAGTAAGAGTTTCACCAAATGCAGGATTCGACTGTTGTCAAGATGAAAAATTAAGTTAATAGACTTGATCATTAATTCTACACCCCACCAAGGAAATCATGCTTCAAACATATCAAAATCACATATTTGAAGGGGCAATGATAACGTATTCTGCCAATGAAAGAAGTAGGTGTTATTCTTCAGTTAAGTAATGGTAGCCTGAAAATGCCATAGCATGACATTTACATCCATCAGCCTAATGAATAAACACTACAAAGAAGGGAGAGAGACAAGGGGTGACGATAGAAGCAGATATACAGACTCCTATGAAAGGGTGGTGTTATGGGACATTAATGTACATCTTTATGGTGTGACCTCAGTATTCGTTTGTCATGCTCTGTGTTAGTAATATATGGCACTGATGATCAAGGAGCTGTAGGTCAGGCAAAGCCTGGGGGAAGACATGAGTAGAATAAACGCCGTTTACTAAGTCTTCCTTATGGTCATGGATGTGCTGGTAAATGCTTAACATGCTATAAACATGCTCTTCCCTCAATAATACTAATAAATGATCAAATGTCAGCAAATAAATAAACTACAGCGCAGATGTTTGTTCAAACCATAACTTAATCAAATACTCATTTCTTTTCTGCTTTATTTGTTGAGTGAGATAATCCCAATGGTTTCTATTTAGTGGGGACCTGAGGTGAAATTTACACTACTAGGGGAAATTTTAAAGGACATAAAGGAACTTCCTGTACTGTTTTTGATAAGTACCATGAGAGTGTAAATAGATCCTGTAACTTTTTGGCCTTCTAGCATTGAAGCTGAGTGTGTTACCTTTTGCTGCCTTGAATAATAAGATGCAGCAAGATGAAAATAACCAGCAAGTGATTTATATTCAAGAGTTATTTGTTATTAGCAACATATGTAAATGCAAAGCATCCCTTAATGGCCTTTAGGAAATTGTTCAAAATAATCTTATTTTCCAATGCATCCTACTTGCAGAGCAAACAATAAACTAATCTAGGCTACATGTACTAGAGTATGATCTACCAGCATAAAATTACACAGCCCAATAGCAGGTTGCAGTCCAGCAGTTGTAGAGCTGTGGCCAAGAAGCCATTTTCTTGATTTGTGCCATGGCAACATGATAACCCATCTTTCGTTTCAGGTATTAATGGCCAGCAGCAAAAGAAAGAGCTATATAAGTGGGAATCATTATATTCCATTAGCAATTAAATCACGCTGAAGCAGATGTTATAACAAATAACAATGTGTGATGTCCCTCTCTGGCCTTTCACACATGGAGTATGTGCATTTAAAAGCACAGTTGCTCATATTATCAATTAGCCTATTAACATATTAACTGAGTTGCAACTAAAAGCACTGCCAACCTCCACAGACAATTTTTACCTGTAAAACCTAAAGAGATAGACACTGGTAATATAAGATGATGTAAAAGACAGGTAGATAATAGAAAAATAAAGGCCAGAGATTACTAAATAAAGCTCTGTGTGATCAGTTGTACATGTTACATAATTACCTTGTTAACAGGCTACCTAGTATATGTATGCTTAACTCAGCAGGGTATTGTCATGAGAAGCCAAAGTCTGACAAGTAAACTCAGTTTTACCATGTTTAAAAGAAGCATGGACTACAAATGAGGGTCAGATTATTTTTAGAAGCTATATCAGTTGTTTGGATGTCTCTATGTCAATAAGTCAACATAAGAAGAAAAAAATGAGGAAAGAGCAACAAAAGTAAATATCACTGAAGGGGTATGAATACCACTGAAGGGGTATGAATTCCACAGTGCATCTCAGTCACAAGTTGGCATGTGCTTCACTATTCAAACTTCACATGCTCAGTAATTTAGATCAAGGTATTTGCTACTGTGTGCCACACAGCAATGCAGGGAATAGCATTGTTGCCTCATGCCAAGAGCTTTTTTTTGCTTTGATTTCTGGCTTGAGTACCTTCTGTGTAGAGTCTGCATGGTCTCTGTATTTGTGTGGGTTTTACTTGAGTTCTCTGATTTCTTCCCACTTCTCAAAGCCATGTGGAATCCCAAAGCAGGTGGATTAGTGATTCTAAATTCCCCCTATTTATGCATGCAGTGTGTGTGTGTGCGTGTGTGCGTGTGTGTGTGTGTGTGTGTGTGTGTGTGTGTGTGTGTGTGTGTGTGTGTGTGTGTGTGTGTGTGTGTGTGTGTGTGTGTGTGTGTGTGTGTGTGTGTGTGTGTGTTGTGTGTATAAAGAATGAAAGGCTTAGCAGTCTAGATCTATTACCTTCTTGTCAAGTAAACTCTGTGGATGGTGCAGGAAATTCACGGGATTGTTATATTGTCTGTTGAGACTCATAAGCATGGATGTATGGCTGGATGGATGGATAGATACATGAATGGATGGAAGGATACATGAATGGATAGAAAGGATGGATGTATGGATGGATGGATTTGCTACTGATTATGCACCCCTCTAAAAACAAGAGTCTGAAAAGTCAAGTTTCTTTAAGACTCCTTCCCCAATATATGAAAGATAATTATACATCAGAATATTTCTGTCACATTACTGCATGACCATGGAATATATAAATCAAAGATGTTAACTGCCCCAGTTATATTCATTAAATAGCAAATCAACCACAATAATATTTTAATGAAATATCAAGCATCTGTGCAAAAATAAATGATGTAAAGTATTTGCATATTTTTGAAACTGTGTTCTTCTATAAGATCATCTTTTCTTACACCATAATTAAAAGTTCCTTTTTAGCTATCAGAAATCATAAAAATACATATTAATATGAGAACTATGAACTTAACAGAAAAAAACATACGTAAATAAACAGAACCTTTGCCAAACAACATACGTGCTTATTCTTGTGTCAGGAAAGTGTTAAGATATTTATAACTGGTACATTTCTATGAGAAAGTAAGTTTGGAAGGATGGGGAATTTTAAATGTAATACCACTTTGAATTGTTATCTGGATTATGGAAGCCATAATGAATATTTCTGTCTTGATTTCTTTAGGCAAAATATAGCCAATAATAAGGATTTCTGCCATTTGCATCAGCTGCAATAAAAAAACTTAATGTACAAATCCTTGAAGGATGTCCCAGAGGGGGTTAAAATGGGACAAACAGTTCTGTTCACTCCATCCTTAATATGTGAAGAATGAGCCTATGGAATGGCAGCTGTCAGTTTGAAATTTTCTTCACTATTATTACTAAGTTTCTCACTAGGGAAGTCCTCTCCTAAAATGTCTGTAACACTGCCACTCACGGGTCTTCTTTTCAAGCTTCTTTAAATAAGTTCATAGGTTATTAGGCTAACACCCACTAAGGCCCTTATTAGCTTAGCCATGTACTCCAAACCATTTTGGTCTCAAGTATCATATGGGGGGTGTTATTAG
>NC_056746.1:665763906-665771406 GCF_019279795.1 Protopterus annectens
CCAGAATGTCCAGTTAATTGGCCCGTATCTGATGCCTGTCACCCTGTCCCCCCAGCAAATCAGTGGTATGATCTCAGACGTTTAGGCAGTAAATATGAAATACAACTGATTGCCAGACATTTATAAGAACAAACCTGTCACTTTAGCAACTCCCCAAAATGTTATGAGAGTAATAAGCCAGGTATGTCCCATCTCCACCCCCATGTTGTGAATCTGTGACCAAAGTGTGTGCAGTAACAGAGTGAGACATATGTGCACAATATTAATGGGGAATCTGGTAATATGTGTGGCAACATTCAGGTAGTGCTAACAAACATTGCCCACGCAGGTCTGTCAGATATGAAAACTGTGCCTATAAATAAATTATTGATATCCTGCACTGGTACTGTTTACTCTAGTATTGTATGGCATTGTTAGTGTTGCAGTAGCTCTGAATAATAAGGTATTACTCATCACTGTCACCCTCACTGCGCTATATAATAAAACTGTCTAGGAAACCTCTATGAGTGTTGTAAAGGTCAGATTGTACAACCACGGGAGACTTATAGACAGAAATCAGAGAAGAGATACACAGCAATATCTATACAGCACACTCAACTGTGTTGGACACTGTTTTATTTTAGCAGACACAGCCATGGTCTGAATCTTGGGAGTGGTAGTAAGCTGTATGCAGAATCATACCCCTCAAGTGTACAGAATTGTCCAGAATGTCCAGTTAATCAGCCCATATCTGATGGCTGTTACCCTGCCCTCCTGGCATATCAGCGTTCTAATCACTGACATGTAGGCAGCATTTCATGCCATATAACTGACTGTCAGGTCTGTACATATTTGGAAAATGTCAATGAAAACAAACCTGTCATTGTGCAACTCACCAAAGGTTTATGAGGGCAATAGTCAAAATATGTCCCGGTTCAGTTGCATGTGGTCAAGACATGCCCAGAATGCATGCAATAAGAGATGGACAGATATGTGCATAACATCAACCTGGAATCTGGGAATATGTGTAGAAACAGTTAGGTAGTGTTAACAAACAATACCTCCACAGGTATATCAGGTAAGAGGTGTATACTGCAGGTAAAACTCAGTTCATGTATATAGTTGTCTACATCCATACCACTGTCCAAACTAAGGCCATAGGGTAGTGTACTAATACCTGTAAGGTACAGATCATAGCACTGACTAGGACAGTAATGAGAACTACAGGAATATACTAGTTGTTAATTGTCATCCCCCCCCCACCATATCTGGAACAATAAACCAAATACACAACTCAATCTGTATGTGCTGTATTAAATCTACTGTTGGGACATATGTCCTATTGTTTGATAAATACTTAAATTTGTTTCTATGCATGTGCCATGTTGAAATACTCCCACATTGGTGGCATGCTGCCATCAATGTACCTGCATACTGTTGTAATGGCCGCTGTGGTTCCATATATGCATGTTTTCTGTTTGCTATGCAACTGTTCTATATCTGGTGTTTTGGGTTAATGGGAATATCTATGCATGCTGTTATACCTAATCCTGGAATGTGTTGACTATTACTAACCCACATATGTTGCAAAATTGAAACACCATAGCACATTTGGGAAGGCCGGTCCCAGTGGACCCACCTGTCCCACCTCAACTGGCCATGGCACCAGCATGTCTGGGGCCCACCCCGGGACCTCCTCGTCCACTGGTGCTGCATCACCTTTTGTTGGAACTGCCTTGGGGGATGGGGCTTGCCCCCTGCCTGGGAGTGGGCGTGGACAGGACACTGTCACCCGTTACCAGGTCCAGGCCGTGGTGCGTAGCCAGCTCTGCAGGGAATTTGGAGATCTGCTACGCTAGCTTGAGGACCGAGTGTTGCAACTAGAGGGTTGGCCTGGCCCTCCTACTCAGACCCCAGCACAGCTACCTTCAGGGCTGTAAAGGTGCAATGGTGACTGCCCATGGATGGGGACCTCAGTCCCACTGTATCCATTAGGGGGCCCGTGGGCTTCCGATTTCCAAACACCCCTCCCCATCAACGTGTTTACCCCCTACATGTGTTATATATTGCCCCTGTATGCTGTCTTGTCTGTTATCCTACGTAACCTACCTCCCCAAATATACTTAATATCCATCTCCAACATCCCACTCTCACCTGAAAAAATAGAAAAATAAGGGCAATCTGCTCCCCAAAAATAATATTGCCCCATACATTGCTGTCCATTTCACAATTATGTATACTGGACACATGTAATCTGGTCTAACTGGCTTCACAAAATATTATTGTTGTCCTCACCTCCCTCTCAGGGGTTTGAGTGTCCAAATCTATCTCCAAATCAGTGTATATGCCCAGCTGTTCCTGTAGAAGAAATGGCCAGCTATGGATCATCCCTACACCCGTCCTACAAATCCCTAGCTATTTTCACACTGTCTTTCCCTCTTTGTGCTCTTTTTTCACCACTTTCCGATCAACCCTTTTTTATTTCTTTTAAAGAAATTAGTGCAGGGGTAAGTGGGAGTAAGCACTTTTAAGCAGCAGTAAACAGGTTTAAGCATGTTTGCACGGGGGTAAGCAATGCCTATACAGGTTAAGCAATTGAGAAGCTAAATCAGTATAAAAAACTGTAACCGGAAGTTAGCAGTGCTTTCCTCTGTGCTGACCTGCACAAACCCACTTACAACTGCTTAAAAGTGCTTTAATCACTCTGTATCTAGTGACCCTTGTTCTGCCCAGCAACAAAATAAACAGCTTCTACAAGACTCGAATCCAGGACCCTGCACACGATAACCAAAGTGATTTACCACTACACCATGTCAGATATACATAACCCTGATGTTTTCACAAACATATCATCCAGCACAGTCATTCAACAGTACAGGAAATGTATTTATACATGCAGATGTATGTGTGTGTGTGTGTGTGTGTGTGTGTGTGTGTGTGTGTGTGTGTGTGTGTGTGTGTATGTGTGTGTATATATGTATATATATATATATATATATATATATATATATATATATATATATATATATATATATACAGCTATATATCTATAGATATAAAAGAGAACATAACAAATACATATATGACCAAAGGCACCGTTAATGGGGGTGAGGGGGCCCAAGCTAAATACATCTTGTAAGTATTGATAACACCCCCTCCCCTGCAGCAAAGCAGATTTTCCCTGCAATACAATACCAATTGTTGTAAGTTCCATACCCAGGACTTGACACAACATGGGCACAAGATGTTAACAGTAATCCATCCCACCTGTGTGATGTCAGGATGGCATAAATAACGTATCATGCAGTACTTTCTGGCTACCATAGGGAATGTACAATGTGGAAACATTCCAAAGATACATATACACACACATATATGCAGATACATATATATATATATATATATATATATATATATATATATATATATATATATGTAAAACTACAGATACACACACAGAGATATGTATAGGAAGATACATATTTAGAGGGTGCACATCATACTGCACAGCCAGTATTCCTACAGTTGCCAACTCATCAAATGAATAGTGTATGAGTCACCCATACAAAAGACAATTGTTGCCTGAAACATATACCCACAAAAAAGTCAAAGGATATGACACCACACATAGGTATGCATACATAAGAAAGTTTTATTTGTGTACTATTACAGTTGTCTATGCCATGTCATATAGCTGTTTAGACTTTGAAATACATGCAAACAGATGAATGCAGTTCTCAAGCAGATCATGTAATACAGTAATCCAAGAACATAACATATGTTGCTGTCCAGGCCAAGGCCTTCAAGTAGTACAACAGTAAAGACAGACTGGGCCACAAGATAACAATCAGTAAGTAATGCAGATGTATAGTCCAGCAGCCTCTAACTACACTCTGTACGCAATCCCTAGGGGGACATGACTTATGTAGACACAATAGGATGTATCTGTTACATAATAATGCATAACTGAAAACATCACAATCACACTGACAAACAGAACAGTCTGTATGGCAGTAAGCAGTAGGCCAGCAATGTTCCCAAGATGAAAAGTATGGTAATGTACAGCCATATACTGTAAGGCAACTTACTACTGATATCCCTCACATGTTGCAACAGCCTAGGTTATTTATGGTGCATACCCCCCATAGACTGACTTACAGGGGCATATAACATTGTTACATACACTGACCTTCGGACTGCAGAAGGGCACATGTTTTGTGTAGATGAAGCCAACACATATATGGACCCAACCCCACAATATGTGTGGGGGCCACAACAGCACTGGAATGATGGCAGGAATGGCAGCATGACATAATCACAGGCCACTACATAACAGCCCCATACTGCATGTCATATGTACAAAGCCTGGTATGTAGGTGGAGGACAGAGGCCGGAACACAGACCCATATGTGAAATAGTGTTGCCATACACAGAGCAAGGTGCTGGTGTTACAGGATAGTCTGCAACTTACCCTTAGTCAGGAATATGATTTCATAAACACAAATGGATGTAGCCATGTACTGATAGCACTCAACACACACACTGCCAGTGATATACCTGACACAAGACCTGTGTGATGGGCAGACAAAACATAACAGGCACACCTCTGGCCATCATGTGGATAGGCCCACAGCTGAGAGCTATGCAGACAGACTGCATCCCATGTTAAACTAGTATGTACACACAAACCCTGTAACACTGGTGCTATACAATGCATACAACAACACTACACACACTCTGTCTGTAGTTCTGGAACCTTATACAAATATGTCATGGGCTCAAGCTCAATGCCAAGAAATGTATAGTTATCCCCTTTGGGAAAAACATGTACCCGTGGCAGTACAATAAACACTAAAAGTGTGATAAGAGACATAGGAACACTAGTGGACAGTCGTCTACAGTGGTCTCACCACGGATAATCACATCGCCACAACAGTCAGGAAATCCTTCTTTGTGACACACCTTATCACTAAGGGCTTTTCATGCAGAAAAAAGGAGGTCATTGTCCCACTATACTCATCCCTCATTAGTCCCATTATAGAATACAATGCCCCATTTGGTGTGTACCTCTCAAGACATCTGCAACATCTGGAAAGGCCACAGAAATACCTCACTAAAAGAATCACAGGCCTAAAGCAGATGCCCTATGCTGACTGTCTAAAAATCTCCCACCTATACTCTGTCGCATATTGTTTACTCAGAGGCGATCTCTGCTTAACATACAAGGCTTTGTCAAACCCAGAGCTGTTGGACATGCTACACTTAAAGAAATCCCAATCCCTCAGAGACACATATGCTCCAGGGATCTAATCCTTGTCATCCCTATGAACAAAACATGCTGGAGGGATATGTTCCTGACCCAGAGACTCCCCAGACTCTGGAATAAACTGCCCATACATGTCAAGCAGAGTACGTCTTTGGCCCTCTTCAAAAGGAACCTTGATGATTGGAGGGGAGATAAGAAATTCACCCCGGGGATCATGTCAGTTGCACTAGTAGACAGGGGTCCAGGGAAGTAAATACTGTGGGAAGAAATAGCCAGGGAATTGTTATGTCTAGGCTTGTATAGGCCCTGGGGCCGATAGCCTAGTACCAACCTATGAACCTATGAACCTATGTTGCTGGCCTGAGTCTGCAAGTCCTCTTGTAAGAAGTATTGCTACCTGCTGTCAGTAACACCACTGCCTACACACAGGAAGGATGTCCACAGAGGTCATGGATAGATGTTTGGGTGAGATGATGGGCCTCAGCAACCATAGATTGTCCATGCTAGAACATGTGGTGGGAGTGGGGCGATGGCCGCCTGGATGTAGGCCAGCAAAACCATCTGGCGGTCGACATGGACATGCAAGGACACCAAGCCACTCCCATAGTGGCAGTACCAGCCCCAGCACTGCGGGGGGGTGTTGTCCACACCACAGTAGGCCATGTGCACATGGCCCTGGCCTGTCCCAGGAGGGACCTGGTTCCAGAGGACATATGTCATCATCAGGGGAGAGTAGCACATCGAGGCCTGTACCTGGACATGCCCATGGAACCCCTGGTAGGCATGGTCCTCATGTCTGTGACTGAAGGAGGTGAACTGCACACCCTGCCAGGTATAGTCTGCAGATGTCCAAGAAACACCTGTATAGGGCAGCCAGATGGCAGAACTGTGTGCATGCATACCCACACAGTATACAAACACACCTAGGGCAACCCCATGTCTACACACACCACATCACCATGCCCATATCAGCAACTTACACCCCTCACCCACACACGTGGTGTCATATGTATGGCCCACCCTAGGTCTCTGGCAAACCAACAACACACCCTGTGCATATGATGAAACCTGCGCCACATCTCTGTCATCCATAACATTGATGTAGGGACAGGCTAATATGGTTCTTATGCACACTGTGACTGTACTACAGTGTACCAATGTACTGCTGTGTAACATGTTGTCAGCAGTAATGTTTAATGCTAATATGTCATGTAGTGTAGCTGTCCAGCCATGATGCATTATAGCTGTTAGTAACACTGAGTGATTGTGGTCTACAAAATGTTATCCATTTGTGTTGTAGGTGTACATGTGTCAGCAGAAGGATGGTCTGTTGTCATATCTCACAAGGGCTATGGCACTGTGGTGACACCATGGCTGTGCCATATCCTGGCTACAGTTGAACACATGTCACAAGTCTGTATAACAGTTACCACCTGTGCCACATGGACAGGTGACCCCCTGGGACATGTATATTCAGCAACCTGCAGTAGATCCCTCCGCATACACGCACACTCTTATTTGGCAACACTGGAACTAGATCTCTACCTAGGTATGTAGTGCTACAGATGTGTGTGGCTTTAATTGCACACACAGCACAGCATTTAGGGTGAGGTGTGTTCCTGGTTACATGTTAAAGCAGAACATCCCCAGGCATGTACAATATGGTAATGGGGGATATAATGGTTGTATATGGACAATACATAGTGTGACATACCATCATATACACATTACCAGATTCATAACAGGGAGACACACATCCGAAATACCTGGGCCTATCAGTGCTAACTTGTCAGTGTGTCCAATGTGTTACAGGTAGGCTGCACACAGCACATGCAAAACTGGGCTGGATTGTGTTATCAGTTACCTGTATGGTCGATGGTGACAATGGTTACCATACAGTGGTACATGGGATATGTAGCAGGGGTAGCTTGGTGTAATGACAGTGTACACAGCACCCACACTCCATTGTGGATTCTGTATGCACTGGAACCCATGATGACACTCTGACATACCCAGCATCACACATTGACCAAGACTGCAATACAACCCATTGTCCATCCCAAGAGTGGTACTACAGGGATATGCATCTAATGCACATGCCACAGGCATAGTAGAGTGATGCATTGTCAAGCCTCTCTTATGGTTAGCAACATCACTATCCGTAATACTGTGTGGCAATGTGTATTGTAACAGGAGTATGTGGCCTCAGAACGCTGTACCCTACAGATATACACACACGCACACATACACACACA
>NC_056746.1:665776406-665893906 GCF_019279795.1 Protopterus annectens
GGGATACAATACAAGATATGTATCGAGCTTAAGGGTAATGCATATCTATCCTGGAGTGAACTGTGAGCAGAGCCATTCATTGTTTATGTAGTCTTTTAGAGAGAGTTTGAAGAATTCTAAGCTTTAGAGTCAGGGAAGGACTATAGAGTGTATCTTGCCAATTTGGAGGATTTATGAACAGTGGTCATTGGACTACAGTGGACATTTTAGGGAATATTTTTGTAGGTTTACATTTAGGGCAGTGCAGGTAGAAGGGTAGTGAGTAATTTTGTATGCTATGAGCCACTGTATATTTTATGTAGCGGGGTAGTTTGAGCCACTTGAGAGCTTTTAGTACAGATCAGCAATGGGTGCTGTAGGAAGTACTGGTAGCAAATTTGGTAGCTTTATTGTAACATTGATTGAGTTATTTTAAGTGAGGTCTGGAGGTTTTAAAGACTTGTTGCTTTGGGGTAGGCAGGGTTATATAATGCTTTCAGTGAAGGTACAGAGATAATTACTGAGGGAGTTTAGAAGAGTACCTGATAAAATACATTTGGCAAGGTCTGAGAATAAAATTCAGTCCAGTACAGAACTTGAGTCTTTGCAAAAGTATATTGAATTTTCTATAAGTTTCTTAAAACTGAATAGAGTTGTACTAGATTTTGACGCAGTTGATGTAAGGTCAAGCCAATTTGTGTTGATATCTCCTAATATTATTGTTTCATGGGATGAAACTTGTTGTCCATTCTGGAATGTCTTCTAATTTATTAATATTATTACCTGGGAGGAGTATATACTGTAATAATACATAATTGGTTGTGTTGTTTTAGCTTCAGGAAAGTAATAAGGAGTTCATCTTTGTTGAAATTTGGCATGGGATTGTCATATGGAGTTAAGTTGTAGTAATTAGGGTACATTATTGCAACACCATCACCTTTTTTGGTTTGATCATTTCTTATTACATTGTAACTGGGTGGTAATATTTCAGTAACACTAATGTTTGGCTTGAACCCTGTTTTGGTTATAGCTAGGATATTGTTTTAAAAGTAATCCAAGCATGGAGTTCTGTGAGTTTGTTGCTTATACTTCTAGCACTGGTAATGATGAGAGTTAGTTGGCTAACTAGGGATGGGGGCAGTGGAATTTGATTAATTTGATTCATCATGTTGTTTTCTTAGGGTGTAAATCATATGAACAAATTGCACAAATTTTGAACGCTCATAATAGCGAATGTACTGGACCTCGAAGTGCTTTTTCTGAGATTGCTGTACAGTGAAGAATGGGATATTTGCCCTTTCCTCACTGTAGTACAATCTCGGAGTTGGAATATATATCTAACGTGGGGGGGGGGGTAATAGGAAGTTTGAGGTCCGGTACATTTGATATTATGAGCGTTCGCAATTTGTGCGATTTGCTCATATGATATAGACCCATTTTCTTATGAGTGATGGCTATTTGGTCCTGAGTTAGGATGAATATCACCACCAACTAGAATTGATTTAACTCATTTAAGCCTATAATGCCTTTTTTGTATAGTTCCAGTTCATACAGATATCTCCTCATGGTCTCCAGAGCATTTTTGAGTCTATCTTCTTTAACTAAGTGACTTACCCAATAATAATGAGCAGTATTAGAAAGAGCAAGGTGTTATGTATTAATCAAATGACACTAGGATTGTTAGTCTAGGATGTCCTGCTGTAATGAAATTAATTTTTGTTTGCCACTTATTATTCATATTTTCATAACTGGCAGACCTACATTTTATTGAGGTATATGGTCTGAATCACCAATGTGGGAGACAAGGCAATTCACTAAACATGCTGTTCTATATCCAATTATACTGGAAAATTGCTAATTGTTTGTCATTTTAAGTATATGCAATATTTCCATATGTGCACAATACTTCAAAAACAAGTGGCTTACAAACTGTTGCATGACATTAAGTGAAACCTTAGATGTTGTAAAAGAAAACTGTCTTTCATAGTACTGGGAAAACCCAGAACCATTCATCCCATCAAAACTGTTGGACAATCAGAGGGTCAAACTGGGTTTCCTAGCATAGAGTTTTAAGTCAATAATAGTACTTAAAACATCGGCCCTTCTCGCTGGTATGAAAGAAATGCCTTTGGACAAAACATCTGCATGATAACATGGTAAAACTTTTATGTAAGTAGTTAAAGACTATAAAGTCTCCAGAGTTATTCAGAATGACACGGACAACTGAATTATCCCAAACCCAAAGGGATTAATCATATCCTTTGTGGCATCTTCTTCCGTGGAGACTGCTTGCTCAATCTCATTTTTGGCTTCGCTCCCACTGCTTCCTCCTGATGATTGACATTCCATCTCAAAGTCTAGTTCCTGCATCTCAGTGGGAGTTCAAGGTATTTGAGTGTAAAATATCACCACATGAGTTAGAGGTGAAAATTTTACAGGATAGGTAAGAAAAGGGGGATACAATACGAGATATGTATCGAGCTTAAGGGTAATGCATATCTATCCTGGAGTGAACTGTGAGCAGAGCCATTCATTGTTTATGTAGTCTTTTAGAGAGAGTTTGAAGAATTCTAAGCTTTAGTGACAGGGAAGGACTATAGAGTGTATCTTGCCAATTTGGAGGATTTATGAACAGTGGTCATTGGACTACAGTGGACATTTTAGGGAATATTTTTGTAGGTTTACATTTAGGGCAGTGCAGGTAGAAGGGTAGTGAGTAATTTTGTATGCTATGAGCCACTGTATATTTTATGTAGCGGGGTAGTTTGAGCCACTTGAGAGCTTTTAGTACAGATCAGCAATGGGTGCTGTAGGAAGTACTGGTAGCAAATTTGGTAGCTTTATTGTAACATTGATTGAGTTATTTTAAGTGAGGTCTGGAGGTTTTAAAGACTTGTTGCTTTGGGGTAGGCAGGGTTATATAATGCTTTCAGTGAAGGTACAGAGATAATTACTGAGGGAGTTTAGAAGAGTACCTGATAAAATACATTTGGCAAGGTCTGAGAATAAAATTCAGTCCAGTACAGAACTTGAGTCTTTGCAAAAGTATATTGAATTTTCTATAAGTTTCTTAAAACTGAATAGAGTTGTACTAGATTTTGACGCAGATGATGTAAGGTCAAGCCAATTTGTGTTGATATCTCCTAATATTATTGTTTCATGGGATGAAACTTGTTGTCCATTCTGGAATGTCTTCTAATTTATTAATATTATTACCTGGTAGGAGTATATACTGTAATAATACATAATTGGTTGTGTTGTTTTAGCTTCAGGAAAGTAATAAGGAGTTCATCTTTGTTGAAATTTGGCATGGGATTGTCATATGGAGTTAAGTTGTAGTAATTAGGGTACATTATTGCAACACCATCAGCTTTTTTGGTTTGATCATTTCTTATTACATTGTAACTGGGTGGTAATATTTCAGCAACACTAATGTTTGGCTTGAACCCTGTTTTGGTTATAGCTAGGATATTGTTTTAAAAGTAATCCAAGCATGGAGTTCTGTGAGTTTGTTGCTTATACTTCTAGCACTGGTAATGATGAGAGTTAGTTGGCTAACTAGGGATGGGGGCAGTGGAATTTGATTAATTTGATTCATCATGTTGTTTTCTTAGGGTGTAAATCATATGAACAAATTGCACAAATTTTGAACGCTCATAATAGCGAATGTACTGGACCTCGAAGTGCTTTTTCTGAGATTGCTGTACAGTGAAGAATGGGATATTTGCCCTTTCCTCACTGTAGTACAATCTCGGAGTTGGAATATATATCTAACGTGGGGGGGGGGGTAATAGGAAGTTTGAGGTCCGGTACATTTGATATTATGAGCGTTCGCAATTTGTGCGATTTGCTCATATGATATAGACCCATTTTCTTATGAGTGATGGCTATTTGGTCCTGAGTTAGGATGAATATCACCACCAACTAGAATTGATTTAACTCATTTAAGCCTATAATGCCTTTTTTGTATAGTTCCAGTTCATACAGATATCTCCTCATGGTCTCCAGAGCATTTTTGAGTCTATCTTCTTTAACTAAGTGACTTACCCAATAATAATGAGCAGTATTAGAAAGAACAAGGTATTATGTGTTAATCAAATGACACTAGGATTGTTAGTCTAGGATGTCCTGCTGTAATGAAATTAATTTTTGTTTGCCACTTATTATTCATATTTTCATAACTGGCAGACCTACATTTTATTGAGGTATATGGTCTGAATCACCAATGTGGGAGACAAGGCAATTCACTAAACATGCTGTTCTATATCCAATTATACTGGAAAATTGCTAATTGTTTGTCATTTTAAGTATATGCAATATTTCCATATGTGCACAATACTTCAAAAACAAGTGGCTTACAAACTGTTGCATGACATTAAGTGAAACCTTAGAGGTTGTAAAAGAAAACTGTCTTTCATATTTGAACTGTGTGTTACACATCTTGACAGTATTCCAGTATTATTTGTATTGCTAATTACACCATTAATTCCATATTTCTGTAAATATATAAAAAATATGCACTTATAGAGGAATTTCTTGTGTATGGGTTCATGTATGTGTGTGTGTGTGTGGACTCTGACATATCTCCATGTTAAGTTATAGTTCCCACCAAATCACATAGATCTTAACTATTTCTGTAAGTTTTTGATATTTGTTATAATAGTGATGTGTGTGTGTGTGTGTGTGTGTGTGTGTGTGTGTGTGTGTGTGTGTGTGTGTGTGTGTGTGTGTGTGTGTGTCTTTAAAGACATTTATAGATCAAACCATCTATAAATAATGTACATACATGTATACAAGCATATATAAGCACACGTTGATATATTGAGTGAGAGTAGGGTGAGCTATAATGTAGAGAGATACATGTAATACATGACTTCTACATGCACATACTTAGATTTGTGTGTGTGTGTGTGTGTGTGTGTGTGTGTGTGTGTATGTGTGTGTGTGTTTGTACGTGTGAGTATTTGTGTGTGTGTATGTTTGCAGTCTGTGTGTGTGTGTGTGTGTGTGTGTGTGTGTGTGTGTGTGTGTGTGTGTGTGTGTGTGTGTGTTTGTGTGTATGTTTGCACATGTGTGTGTTTTCATGTGTGCAGATCTGTGAGTACATTATAATACAAATTTGTAAATAAACATGGATACAAACATTTAGCATGCATACATTTATGCATGTATATGCTCATGCATACATATACTGAGACATTAAGAGAAGGATGAGACATGCATACTGCAACTTGAAATGCACATTCATGCATTAGATTTTACTTTGTTCTTTTCTTCTTTTGCAAGGCTATTTTCATTGGTTCCAGCTTCCTGATGACATTTGAGGGATGTTTCTTTTCCTCAACATGTTTCTCATTACAGTTTATGTATCACTGCATTGCAATTTGTTCATGACAATGCACTCTTTATTGGGGATTTTTTACTTTTTTATCATTGCGTGATTATGGCTCATATGTGAGTAACATGGTATGCAGTTTGGTTTGATGTTAAAATACTTATATCAGTGAGTGCAGGTCTTGGTCATTTGTGATTAAATAATTACTTCATGATCATTTGAGCTCAGCTTGTTGTAGGAGCACCATTTTTATAGGGTGGCAAAATATTTAGTATTCTGGTACACAATGAACATCTGACTTAAGATACTCCTAGTGATTCAGAAATATTGCTAATGTAGTTGCACAATGGCTAGCACTCATACTTGAAGTTGTGTGATGCATCTCAAAGATAACCCACAATGTCATTTGAGGCAATTAGCATGATGATGAGTAATTAACTAAGGGATCCAATGGCAAAAACTGCAATGATCATGTAATGGGGCACATTCTGCAATGATGGTCATGAGAACCATTAATTTCTAGTAAGCTGGATGCAGAATATTTGCACCTGTATACCTGTGTGAGCAAATGTGTATAGCTGTATTGCAATGAGAACTGCTGAGATCCAGAATAAGGGGCTCCCAGCAAAGTTTGTATCAATGTATTTCTTAAAAATGGGGGTAGAAGGGGCCATATAGGGTAGTCAGAAAGGGAAAAGAGCAAGCAGAGGATCACACAGAAGGGTACAGGGAAGGAAAAACTGAGATGGGGTGGGGAAGAAGGGGTAATTCTATTTTAGTGGGACAAGTGCACATTTTTTTCTTTTTAAAATGAAGTAAGCAATGAGATCATGTGAGCAGGAAAGGGGGTATAGGGATGATAGTGAGAGCAGAAAAACAAATATTGAACATTAATTAGGACCAACAGGAAAGGTGCTGACACAAAAGATGGGAGGAACACAATGGACAGCTAGAGGGAAGACATTCGCTTCTGTTAGCATGCTGGGCAGGCCTTGGCAATGACATGAATCTGCCAGTTGTATGAGGAAGTTCTCATGGTGACCAATGTGGATGTCAAGTTGCTATCCAGTACCACTATTCAAACGCCTGCAAGGTAACATATTAGGTCCTATATGCAGCATCCCCAAAGACTGAAACAACACCTTCCACTGGTGAATCCCCAGCAGATGCCAAACTAGAATGTTCCAGATCATCCATGCTGAATGACCTATGTACTACATGGAGAAGCATTGTAGGTGGCAAATGAAAAGCCAGACGGAGATGGCTGGTGAGGACAATGATGTGATATCTACTGCCACACTACAGGCATTCCATGATATAGTAACATAAGTTGAGAAGTATAAAATAATGGTCATAAAAAAGATATAAAAAGGAAGGATAATAAGAAAGAGAGACACGTTAGAGAACAAAAATGCTATCAGGTCCAGGTATGACTTTCAGGTATAAACGTAGCTAGAGAAATACAGAAGTCTCATTAGGTAGGCATTGTCACTTTAGATGATAATTCTGACAATGTGGATGACAGGTTTAGGTGCACTAGCAGTATATGGATCACAAGGGTCACTAGGATATGGATCTTACATATGCCCTATATGTGGGTAGGTGGTGCACTGAGGGATAGCAGTGGCTTCGGAAAGTTTGAGGGACAACCTTATTGCTGTTGTATTTTAGCTTCTATTATAGACTCCCACTTAAGATATATGATACCATTACTGCTTATACTGGCCATTGTCTAGGTGGTTAATTATAAGAATGCTGCACAAAGAAATATTAAAATCAGAGAGGTATATTCCACCTGTTTTGCAAGGAAGTAGCAAAACTAGAGAAATGTTTAAGGCGATCATCCAGTCTTGTCCCAAATTATACTGACACAGTCATTTATAAAAAATACTGTAGAGTAACCCAGTCCAAGAAATGACATTTTATTTATGAAAAACTAATTCCTGTTTTCTTTAAGGGGATACTGGCTACCAGGGATGTGCTGATTGACAGTAGAGACTGCTGCCCAATTATGCCACACATATGGAGAATGGAGTGTAAATATTATCCATACATTTTGGGTCTATCCACCAATCAGAAATATGGGCTGAGTTTAGGAATATGTTGGAAAGGACTTAGTTAAGAAGGTTCTGTCTCTGCCACAAGATTATTTATCAACCCAAATCCCTGCTTTTAAGGTCTGGTCCATGTCCGTTACATCAGTGTTAAAACATCCATCTTAAGTTGACCTTTAAGAAAATCAAACAACATCTATGCAGTATAGGACTATAGGGGGTCTTCTGTCAGGTACTGACTGAATGTGCCCACCCTTATAGAGTACATACGCTATTTCAGTAACAGAAGATGGCCTTAATGAGAGAATGCTATTATTGAGAGTCATAAAGTCATAACTTACTTGTTATCGGGATGCACATTTTATTAACCTTGGTGTACATATTACAGTTTATTGCCTATATGTTATTGTATTTAGCCATACCCTGCTTAATTGACTACCACACTATAGCTAAGTTAGTCAAATTATTTGCTGATGTAACTTCATTGTTATTCTAGTTATCACATTGTTATATGTTCTGCACCATTCCTATGCATGTGTTGTATATGTATTTTGTGTTTTCTCTTTCTTTATCTAATCATTGCCCTTGCTGTATACAATAAAGGTTTGAAGAAAAATAAGTTTCTAGATCATACTGCATGGATGCAACTAATGGTTCTCAGTACCTCAGGGAAATGCATTATGTCTTAGAATGTCTACATGATGATGATTTTCTCCTCTTTAGTGCATAGGCAGAAAATAGCTGAAAAATATGTGCCCACACATGCATTGGTTTAGCAATATCCATATTTATAGGGACATGATAAAATGAAGTACTTAGGAGTATGGCTAAAAAGGATTTGGTTATGGCAGCTAAGGTTAAGTGGGAAGAGACTAAACAAAATGTACTGCACAAACTGAGAAATCGGAAGCTCTATTTTATTGGTATAGATAGTGAAAGAATTGATAAGACAATAGTATACTGGAATTAACTGGAAGCACCTGAAATGAATGAAATCTGCGACATTAAGTTTCTTTAGTAAAAGACATTTATAAACCTTTGGGATACAATCCTTCATCAGTACACAGTACATAATTAAAGACACAATTACATAATAAAATACCTGATCACTTGACATTATACAGCCAATAAACTTTTACAAACAATAAAATAATTATCAAAGTAATTATTTCAAACACATTTGCTTTTGTTTTAAAACTGGTTTTAAAGAAACCATCTTATTAATACCCAGTGGATGGTCAGCATTTAAACATAAGATCCATTCATATTCCTTCATTTCCAATCTGTTATTCATATCTCCATGCCTAATATTTTTAAAAAGTGTTTCCGTAACCCTAAATGTGAAGAAATGATCACTACCATTTTCTTTTTGATGTTGAGCTAAACAGTTAGTCATCATACCTCTTCTTATTTCTGACCTGTGTTTAACTATTCTTTCTTTCAACTTTCGGGTTGATTTACCAATATAAAAACTAGGGCATTTTTTGCATGTAGCTAAGTACACAATTTTAATGGAATTACAACTAGCAGGACAAGAACACGTATATAGTTTACCATTGACAGGATATATAAAACAATTCTCTAAATTAATCATCTCATAGCTTGAACAATTGTAACATGGAACTGTCACTATCCTAGATTATTTAAACTGTTTATGATAGAACATATCCTTATAGCATAAGTGCTTTTTTAAGCTAGTGCAATTCCTATCTGAGAACCTAGGTATATTCCTGACATACACCTCTAAGTCCGGAAGTGGCTATAATATGTGCCAATTATTCTTAACAATATTTTATATCTCTTTACTATATCTACTGTACCTTGTAATAAAACATGGAATGTTATTGTATCCAGAAGTTCTATCATATTAAGTGCAGTTTGTTTTAAAAGAGGGTTGTGCTACACTATCCCTGTTATTAATAACCTCATTAAATAGGTAGTTACTAAATCCTCAATATAACCTCTAGCTCTTAACTCCTGTGTTACTTTCTGCATTTGATGAAGACATTTACCAAAATCAGTATTTAATTTGCTAGTTTGTATATATTGTCACTTTACAATCCCTTTAAAACATGTTGAGCGTACATGCTATCTCTATGTAAATATTTATTTCTGTGAGTAGGCTTCTTATATAAACTGGTATGTATGCATGACTCATCAAAGGAAAGTTCAACATCTAAAACATTTATTTTAGTTCTAGAATATATCATTTTAAACTTTAAAAAGTCAGGGGTCATATTCAGGAAATTAACAAAATCCATAGTTCAGGTTCAATACCCATCCATACAAAAAAGATGTCATCCACAAATCTTTAAAAAAAAAAAAAAACAACTTTAGATATATAAATGTATGTACCATGAAATATAAAAAGATTTTCCCACTAATTCAATACAAGATTAGCATAGCTGTTGGCAAAGGATGTACCCATTGCAACACCTGCTATCTGATGGTAAAACTTACTATTGAATGTAAAAACATTGTCATCAAGTACAAGTTGTAAAAGTTCACATATAGTTTCAATTTCCCTTCCACTGATATTACCATGTTCATTGCAAAGTCCTCTAATAGCACAAATCCCATATTTATTGGGAATTACCATGAATAGAGAATCTATATCGAGCTTTACAAAAATAAAATCACCATGATTATTTTCATTAAACCAGGCTCACTACTGAGTTAAAAGTCCCCTGTATCCTTAATAAAACTTCTAACATAAATTAAATATTCACTCAATATGTTCTGTAGATAAATGGATAATGGTTCAGTTGCCCACCTCTCTACTGAGACAATTGGTCTCACTGGAGGATAAGCCAAACACTTATGTATTTTGGGCAAACCATACAACTTTGGAGTAACAGAAAAAGGAATAGTGAAATAATTGAATAAATCCAGTGAAATATCATTCATAATCTGCAAGTCATAAACAAGCATATTGATGTATTGTGTACACTTAAATACAGCTACATCTTAATCTCTTTATAGGCAGAAGTATCACTTAAAAAAACATTTATTGCAGGAACATATCTTACAAAATCCATAACTATCGCACCTCCTTTATCAGCTTATTTTATAATAATGTCATTGTTATTTTCAAGTTTATATAATGCTTCCTGCTCTTTTGTAGTCAAACTATAAAATTTTCTAAAGGATATTTGTTCAAACACATTATGAATTTGTCATTCACACACATAATTGAACGCATTAATTACTGAATAAGTAGTTGGAATAAAAGTACCAGATTTTTTACATTTCATCGACGTTAAAGATAAAGTATTTCCAAATGTAAGTTTTAAACTCATATTACGGGTGAACAACTTAAGGTCAGTTAGAACATTAGTTAATGTGTCTACTCTGGAAGGAATACATTTCATACCTTTACAAAGAAGCTTAATATCGGCTTCAGTCAATTGAAGACTGGATAAATTCACAACAGAATCCATTTCTAGTACATCTGTTGCAGAGTTCTGCTGCAGGTTTGTGGACCACCATGAAATCTCTTTCTTCTCTTCCTCACTTGTGATCTTCTTCTGGAACATCCCTTCTTGTGGGTAGTAACTTCCTCTGGTAATTCTGGACGGACGATTGGTGGAACCTTCTAAAAATCCACCAATCTCCTAGTAACCTTAGATGATTCCATAGTGCTCATAACACCCGTGGGAGGTGTTAATGGAGGATTGACTTCATTCATTGTAGAAGCAGTTACACTTAAAGATACAGGATGTGCCTCATTAAGAGACAAAGAATTTAGAGTAGTTGGTAGATTATTAGTAGATATAGTGGCAACAGGTATAGATACTTCATCAAGTTCATACGTAGCACCACATATACTTTGTGATATATCTGTGTCTCATTATTCCTGCTATTTATATTTTTATTTGTGTTAGCTTTAGGCCACAAGAAAATATGACCTAACTGGAAATCATTAATGTCTGTGGTCAACTTACGTTGTTTAAGTAGTTGAAGTTCTCGATCGTAAGCATTTAAACATTTGAACATAGAATAATAAGCAGATGTACAGTCCACAAAACAAGGCAGACTGGAGAAGTCATTTTCCATCTGTACAATCTCCATCTGCAATTCATGCTAGATTTTAACAAAATAGTCATTCATTAGGGACATGTAGTCGAGACCAGGTTTTATATTGAGTTCTTGCCATTTCTTATTCTTAAAGAAGGCATTTTTAAAATATGTAACCCACGAGGAATAGCGTTCAGTTCCAAGCATGCTGAAAAACTAAAACATTGCCACTGTAGGTTCTTATATTTCTGTTCCAGAGTTGTAATCTTTTGTAAAATATCATTTGTTCAATCTGGGGTTACCCCATTCACAGTGGAGTTAATACTCAGTTGTCCAAGTAAAGAATTAGACTGAACCACAAGCAACTCACTAAGTTTGCTAGCAGACATGTAAATATAGGCTGTATAACACCAAGAAGACTCAACGCTCACAGGCAACACACAAAAAAAGGAAACCACAATACAATTAGTAAAAAAACATGGTAAAGCAGAGTAGCATAAATTATGAATTACAAGAAAAACAAACAAATTCATCAACGTTGTTTCTTTAATAAAAGATGTAGTAAAGCTTTTGGATACAATCTTTCATCAGTACACAGTATAATATTAAAAACACAATTATATTATAAAATACCTGATCACATGACATTATACAGTCAACAGATGTTCAGAAACAATAAAATAATTATCAAAGTAATTATTTCAACCACATTTGTCTTTGTTTTAAAACTGGTTTTGAAGAAACCATCTTATTAATGGTGAGTGAGCATTTAAATGTAAGATCCATTCATAGTCATTCAATTCCAATCTGTTATTCATACCCCCCCTAATATTTTTAAAAAGTGTTTCTGTACATTTGCAAAAATCTTATTATTGAAGTCTAAAACAACATATAACTCTAAAGACATCTTCATACCTAGTATGGAGCTGTTATACTTCGAACTATTAGCTGATGTAATCTTTGACCCTTTAAATCCTGACAAAACTGCATTCTTGTCCTCTAATAAACATCTATTTGTAACTGAAGTTAATTTGTCTGCATTAATCAGTATATCATTCCATATTTTTTCAGTAAACAATGAAATGTCGTATTCCTTTTAACCTTAAACAGTGACAGATAAATGTTCGGGTTTGGTGCTGGACTGCCACACCCTTTTTAGATAAGATGAAAATCTTTTTTCATACAACTAATCTGTATATCATTTACTTTATCAGACTGATGAAAACTGGCACTCTCTGGTCCCCCCCTCAGTGCAACATTTGCACTGGCTTGTACAATGATTATGTTTACATTTGTATTTACCATATTGCTACTTAACTCCATACTTTGAATTACATGTGCTGTAGCATTTACACTGAAGTTTGAAAACTATAAATCAGAATTACTGACAGAAGCTGACTTATTCTGTGAATAATGAGATGCAGTGTGCTTCTCTGATTTAACCCTTTTGCATCTGGAAAGATGTAACATTTCTGAACTAATAAACTTTAAGTTTAAAAATCCAAATACCCTCACTCAGCAGTTAAAATGTTTTAGTCTCTTTAGTTTTATAGACAGTGCAGGCATATTTTTATAAACTAGAGGAGAAGTTACACACAGCAATTAACAAAGAGCTGAAGGATTTTATCTGGGAGGGGAAGATGGAAAGAATCACGTGGTATAAGCTGATTCTTCCAATCGTACAAGGTGGTTTGCGATTACCTGAATTGAAGGGGTAATTTAGACATGAACATAGTTAAGGTTTTTATACATAGCACAATCAAAAAGCCATAATTTAAAGTAGAAATGGATGATGACAAAATGAGGTGACGCTCAAGAAACAAGGGAGACTGGAACCTCCTTGGAGGGTGCACCATACACACTTGCATGCACACACTCACACCTAGGGCCAGGTTAGAGTGTGCAATCCACCTACTTCATGTCTTTGGAATGTGGGAGGCAACTAAAGAATCCAGAGGAAATCAATGCAAATGAAGGGAAGACATGCAGACTCTGCACAGAAGGCACCCCAGCCAAGAATCAAACCAGAGAATCTCTTGCTATGAAGTGACAACACAAGCAGCTAAACCACTGTGCCGCCACTCCCTACAGACTACTCAGAAATACTGGGTGAACAAATTGGTATAACTAAGGAGATTACTTTTTTGAGCTCAAATATAGATTTGGAATTGCCTAGACATAATAATGCCTTATGGCTAATTATGGTGGCTGCCAAAAAAAGCAATTACTAGAAAATAGAAATAAAAGTGTAAAACGACTGTACTAGAAGTAGCGCATATAGTTACAGAGATAAAACAACTGGAAATGGGATCTTTAGAGAAAGATAGAAGTAAACTGCATAGAAAAATGGGAATTGTGGGAACAATACATGCAGAATAACATTCTACACGATAAATAAGGTCTAAAAGAAGGCAGGATTTGAATGAGCTATGTAATCTTTGACTGGCAATGACCGGATAGATCATAGGTGATATATAATGTTTGCAACTAAAATATGTCAATCTAGTTTGTTTTCATTTATATAAATGCATGATTGATTGATAATTTAATAAAGATGTTTCTTATTAAAAAAAAATGCAGTATGGCATGAAGAAACGGGTGTAGTAGCCATACAATTAATGACTGGGCTATACCTATCATGTCATCTGGGGACCATAAAAATGGATATTCCATGCATCTCACAGGCCTGCATGTGAGGGTGACACATCTGTACCAGATCCTGCATAGTATCTCTGTCCACACAGTAACAGTCATCTATTTCTTTGTCACTGAGGTGTTGAAATGTGAAGTGCAGTTGTATCCTTGTGCAGTGCAGCCCCAATGACACTGACCTCCTTGGTTACTGGCTGCAAAGACAGCCTTGTACATGTCCTTTTTTTTCTAAATGTAACCTGCAGCATGATTTTCACCTGAAAGAGCAACCCAGAGTGGTCTGTGTTTCTTTTCATCATGATATTATGGTGTACAGCTACACTAGAGGAAGTGGCTCATCATACAATTTTTGTACATTCTGGAATTTCTCCTCTATGTCACTGTCACAATCATTTTAATAATTTTGAACATTTTCATCTCATTATATTCTCATGTACATGCCATGCCGTGATATATTGAGGCCTAGCATGTCGGTGATATGTGTGTCCCTGAATTATCCCCATGCTGCTAGCCATCATGTTTCGTACTGTAGTATTTGGTTTTAAATCCCAGTCATTAGACTTTTAACCATGTTTTAGCAAGGATTTTTTTGAATAGTAGAAATAAAGATTTAATTGTTTTAGTCTGTCAGATTTTCATTTAGATGTAGATATATGCACTTGTTTTCAAGTACCACTTTAATGCTTTAAGGAAAGCACCACAATAAGCCTTCTTAGAGTAACACAGTGAATGCAGAGATGTATGCACTTGAAACACCTTTTTCAAATGGTACTGCATAGCTTATTAGTCTAAAATCTTAGTTACTTTTTCAACAGAGTAGAATGAATGAAATGCATGGAGTATGTTGGGCATTCAGGTACACAACTGCTTCATGTAGAACTGTGAAAATAAAACCATTGTAGTACAAAAACTGCATATATGGCTCTACACATTTAAACATCCTGATGCAGACATACACTAATATATAGTTTACATAGTTTACTTAACTTGCTTTATATAAAGTAGTGTATTTGAGCATATATAACTTTCTCCATTTCTTTAAGTGTTGTAAAGAATTTAACAGTAGCATCTGTTCATCATATTCTTATGCAGGTGCATATAACACGTTGTAATTCTATGTCAAAGACCATGTGCAGTTTGTTCAGGTCATGCCTAAGCATATTGAAAAACTTCAACATCTAAATACTATAAATCTGTATGAATATTTACTTTACCACTGATAGTGCGCACTACTACAAGCTGTGAGAATTCCCATCACTATGCTTCTTTCATTATTGGACAGCTGTTTTTGTTTTTTTTATACTTGCAACAGTATTCACATTCTGATTTATGTTAGTCATTCTAACATTTTGTTTGCTGAATTCTTACACAGTCCCCCAGATTTGCTAATCTGCCGTGCAGGACTAAACCAGTCCTGCATGTAAGCGGCAGTTTAAGAGGAGGATGGCAGCGCACCATGCATAATAATGAAGGCACACTGCCTGAGCTCCAAATCATACACTGAGCGTGGACGAGTTCAGGGGATGTGTCTGAGAGCAGAGTTCTCAGAATAAACATGCCCCTGCAAAGTAGAACAGAAGAAAGTGTAAATAAATTAGCAAAACCACTCAGGTGTCTGCATATCTCCACCAACAGTCCCCATGTGTTCAACAGCAACAGTGCATTGAAATACAATGAAGAAATCCTTGTATTAATTTTTTTAAAACCCCAAGTACAGCTAACCGTAGGTGTGTGGGTTTGCCCATCACGTAGCTACTGTTAAAGCAGCTGAAAAGTTGACGTCCCACTACAGCACAAATCATTTTCCATGGAAATCTGTATATGAACATAATTTGACATAGTTTTGCCGTATAACCTACATAATAACATTTAAATGTGAACTGGAGTACTGCATGAAATGCACATGTAAAGTGTCAGTGTCATAATGAATAAGGCACAAGTAAGCAGGTCTAAGCACAAATAAGCAGTGGTAAGCATGTCTAAGTGCGTTTGCATGGGGTAATCATTGCCCACACAGATTAAGCAAAGTAGAAGCTGAGTGTAAGCAACTGTAACCGGAGGTTAGTGCTTACTGTCGTGCAAACCCACTTACAACCGCTTTAAAGCACCTTAATCACTCTGGATCCAAGGCTCAAACCCAGGACCCTGTACACTACAGTCACAGTAGTTAACGGAAGGCTCAAACCCAGGACCCTGTACACTATAGTCACAGTAGTTAACCACTAAGCCATCATAGCAATAGATGCATATGAGGTATCAGCAAGCTAATTCTCACCACAGGAAATCAAACCAAACATGTGAACCAAATCTATGCTACATAACATAAACATGTGAAGTGGAGTACTGCAGTAAGACCAGATGTGAGGTGTTATTGCAATAAAGTGTTGCAGTTCCCAGGACTGCATACAGAGTACATACACATAAATCAAGGTTACAAGGCACATATATAACATATAATGAGGAAGACATCAATGCCAAAAGGCAAATACCATGCAAATTGAATATTAGGCACTGCTAAGTGTTGCACAGCACTGCTACCCAGACTACTGGCAGGATACTACCAGTGGGAGAAATAGTGTCAACTTGCAAAGTCAAATCCTAAACAAATGCAGGTTTGTCCCTAGTGGGACGACCCCAAACATACTGCTAAATAGAGTCCTTGGGGTAACATACCATGCCTTACAGGTAAGCAAAGAAGGATATGTATGTTCATGGACTGAATGTGTGGGAAACCTGAAGAACCGTGGTGTGAGACAACTTACATGATGGGTCTTGAGAAGTTTAGAGTGGGCAATGTGTAGTGGTGTGGTGAGATTCAGATGGAACCTGTAGGAAGAATGATTGATGTGGAGGAGAGAGAGGGTGGAGGGAATGATGGGTAAGACATTATGGGCCGAAGCGTGCCGAGGTTGGACGGACACATTTTAATGGAACTGCCCCATGGATGTAAGCGAGAAAGGGGGGGGGGACAGGAACGTAACTGAGACATACCATTTCCCATGGCAAAGCACTTAATGAGTAATATGTTTGTTGCATAACCCATGGAATAACATATATATATTATATATATGACCTGGAGTAGTGCTGCCACAAAAGTATATATATATATATATATATATATATATATATATATATATATATATATATACATATATATGTACATATATGACCTAGAGTACTGCAGGAAATGTTATCAGTATCATTATACATAAAGCATTAGTTTGGTTAAGCAGCAAGAAGCAGTAGTAAGCATATGTCAGCACTAGTAAGCGAGATTAAGGCCATACATCCCATATATCCACATGGTTTTAGATATATATATATATATATATATATATAAATATATATGTGTATATATATATATATATATATATATATATATATATATATATATATGTATATATCTATATACAGCAATATGTATATATATATATATATATATATATATATATATATATATATATATATATATATATATATGCAGTCATATACATAAAGTATATATATATATATATATATATATATATATATATATATATATACATATATGCGTAGATATACACAGATATATAGCTATGAAAGGAAACAGTGCACAAGAATGACATATGTTCACAGGCTATGCCAATGGAAGTAAGGGGCCCAAGCAAGAAACATGTAACATGTAGCATGACCTTCCCTTCCCCCAGCTGGACAGAGGAAACATATACACAAACCCACAAACATAGTAAATAGTCCACTGCTCCCCAGACCACATGTAGGAGCACAGTGGACTCGTGAAATCTAATCTTGGAACACAGACAGGAGCTTCCCTTGCAGGGCACCCCAAAAATTGTCATAATATAGGAGGAAGCCAGTGCGACAACCTTTCAAGGCAGGGTGTGTACATACCTGGAATACAAGGGTGGAAAAGCCTGATGACCCATGGGACAAGACAACGTATGAGATGGGTCCCGTGAAGTGGAGAATGGGCAGCGTGTAGTGATGTGTTCTGACCCGACCTGCACCCAGAGTAAGGATGAGTGCTGTAAAGGAGGTGCTGGTGGGGGAACTATGGGTAGCTAGTTATGGGTCTAGGCATGCAGGTGTTGGCTGTAGTGGATCTATACTGACAGCCCCAGGGATGTAAATAAAAGTGTTCATTGGGCAGAGGCGTCACCCAATGAGCAGCTGCACCTGCTACGAGTCCCACTGCAGCAAAGTCTAATCTACATGGCAAAGAATGGAATAACCAGATGTGGATGCATTTATGTAGAGGTATGTGTGTGTATATCTACCCATAGCTACATGGAGATATACCTCCCCCTCTCTGTAGTACAAATGTATACATAAAGAGACAGAATACATATAAATACCCACATATAGATATATACAAATTCAGACACCCATACACCCATATGTCGTTAGATATATCTATCTATAAATATATATATATATATATATATATATATATATATATATATATATATATATATATATATATATATATATATATAATACACCAGTTAAGGATTACATATGTTCACAGGCCGTGTCAATGGGGGTGAGGGTTATAATCAACAAATGTGTAACATGTGCCACCAACCCACCTCACCTAGACAGGTGAAACATACAAACACACGATACAAGTAAACACACCACTGTTTCCCAGACCACAGGCAGGATACTACCAGTGGGAGAGACCTGCCAAGTCTAATCTTGAAACAAAGACATCAATGTCCCTTGTGGGACACCCCAAAAATTAATGATCATCGGAGTCAGTCCCTGTAATGATTTATCCAACCAAGCCATGTACGTACACCTGATGACCCATGGGTTGAGACAACGTACGACCTGGGTCCCAACACGTGGAGAGTGGGCAGTGTGTAGTGGTGTGGGTTGACCCCACCTGCACCCACAGTAAGGATGGGTGCTATAGAGGAGGGTCAGGTGGCGGAACTATGGGTATGCAATTATGGGCCTAGGTGTGCAGGTGTTGGTTAGCACAGCTGTATTCAGACCACCCCGGGGATGTAAGTAATATTGGGATTTGGGCAGAGCTTCTGCCCATACCTCTCAACCTCTAAGAGCAAAACCACTGGACAGAACCTAAACCGTTGGGGGAAAAATAGGGACAGAAAGCACAGCTGTCCCACAGGACACATGTAACTAACACATGAAGCAATGCCACAAGCACACCTAGAGCAGCACAGGCTTACCTCCTTGTGAACCCCCCCCCCCCCACCTTATACCTGTACATCAACTAGTGATACCGACTCCTCTTGTCCTGCCTCACATACAAATCCCAACATCCAACAAACCTTCCCTATTGCTCCCCATCCAATTATACCTACAGGCTTCTATACAATTACAATGTCACCCCCACTATCTACCGACCTACTCCTTAGCTATTCCTCTCTACTGTACCACACAGGTATGGAATAACTACACCTACCCTGAATACCTGCATGTAACCTATCCAGACCTGTGAAACAGGAATCCAACCTCACCTTAAACTGACCTTTGTCAGCAGTCATACCTGACATGTAAACCTGACCTAAGCATAGATAATACCAACATTTTAACGTAAACTAAGCATGATGAATGGAGGACGTAGCTATGTTATGTCTGTTACCCTCTATGAATGTGAACACACCAGTATTAATTGGAATAAGTAGCTGGGTCAATGTGGAGCTCTACACCCCGGGTCACCACTGACAATAGACAAGCATGCAGTCTGATTGTCCCGGTTGACAGATGTGAACAAAATGCATGATGTTGCATGTGTGTATGTGGTAGCAAACAGCTGTAAGCCTGTTTGGCCGCCGGTATGCGAGTACCACACTGGTGAAGTAATGTAGAGGCTAACTCAGTGCAAGACGCCACAACCAGAGGTCAGTAATGCTGTGCTTCATGCAAACCAGTGCATACCTGCCTACAAATGTTCTACAGTGCCTTAGACACTCTGTAGCCAACAGCTGTTGTTGTGGCCATTAACAAAATAATCTGCACTGCCAGGTTGAAAACCCCCGATCCTGCACACTATAGTCGACGTGAGCTCCACAAAGCCATGGTGAATCCACATTCAGCTGTTGTGATCACAAACACATCATCCAGCACAGGCATCCAACAGTATAGGAAATGTATATAAGTGTGTAGATTAATACCAGAACACATGTCCATTGCTCAACCACAGTATTATGAGCAATCTATGTGCAGCACAGAACAGTCCCTTTCCTATCATACTGTGAGAACAGTAGTCCTGCATAATACAGAAGGGAATAATGATATACGGTGCACACCATGGGGGCGTGTGAGCATGCTTCATGCACAGTATGTCACACCTGGGGTGTTGGTTCTGTGGAACCAGGAGATGAGGCTGGCCAGGTGTGTGAGCAAACCTCTGCTACACAATACCCTGGCAGGATGTTACCAGTGGGAGGAACACTGTAGACCAGCTAGGTCTACTCCTGATACAACAGGTCCGTCCCTGGCTGGATGAACCAACAGTTGTGGGTCACATCGATGTTACCACCAGTATCAGAGACAGATCAAGGGAAGGCTGGTATGTACATGGACTAAATGGATGAAGAGCCTGCAGATGCTTGGGTGGGGACAGTAAACTGGAGGTGTACCGAGACATGAAGAGAGGGAAATGTGTGGAGGTGTGGTATGGCAGGGCTAGCAACCGGGAAATGGATGGATGCTGTGTTCGTGGAGCTCGGGGGCCTTGGGAAGGGAACATGGGTATGCCATTATGGTACCCATATACAAATGAAGCAAGACAGCATTAGTGTAATGGCCAGAGCATCCATCTAACATGCACGCATTGTCGGGTTGAGTCTCACTGCAGTACATCCTATTTTCCATGTGATATCCATATGTTAACATCATTGTGCTGTATAACCTACTAAGTAACATTTATATTTGCACAGGAGTACTGCCTTAAATGCACATGTGAAGTGTCATAATGACTAAGGCACTAGTAAGAATATGTAAGCACATAACAGCAGTAGTACGCATGGATAAGCAGTTGTAAGTGTGTGTACGTGTATTTGTGCGGGGGTAAGCATTGGCTACATAGATTGAGCTAAGTAGATAACAGCTGAGTGTTAGGAAACACAACCCAAGGTTAGCATTGCTTAGCTTTGTGCAAACCCGTCACACCCGTGTATGACCACTCAAATGTCCCTAACTCACTCTGTATCCGACAGCCGGTGTTCTGCCCTGAAACAAAATATATAGCCTCTGGAAGGCCCACACCCGGGACACTGCACATGATACACTATATGACATTAAACCATGGCAGATGTACATAACCACTCATTTCACATACGTATCATCCAGCGCAATCAGTCAACAGCACAGGAAATGTAGTAATAACACACCACACAACCTCTTAATGCATGAATCCTGGACATAGTGTGCCACAATGTGGGTACATATAGGTATATCTGTCATATCTTGCTGTAATACAATTAAAACATTGCAAGTTACACAGTTATATGTAGTAGAACACATATATTGATAGAGATGATCCATCTGAAACACGTACGTGTCGGCATGAATGACTGACCTCAGTTCTAAGGTCATCCATGTCAATTGCCAAGAGAATGAGGTACAGGCCACACATATAGGCCGAACATGCATGGACATATGGCCAGCTATACATCTGAACATGTAGAGAGATAGACAGCTATAGGTATGTATGTATATATATATATATATATATATATATATATATATATATATATATATATATATATATGTGTGTGTGTGTGTGTGTGTGTGTGTGTGTGTGTGTGCATGTATGACAAATAACCATATAACAGCAATCATACATAGATTAATATGTTCAGTGTATATATATATATATATATATATATATATATATATATATATACATATATATATATATCTGCAGACAAACACAGATATATAAGGATACATATACATAGCTAGAGTTATATCATTGTCCAGGTCTATCCCTCTATATATGGGGGTTTAACATATATACTTATGCAGATATATATATATATATATATATATATATATATATATATATATACAGAGAGACATGTTTATATGATTTCCACATGGGAACGGACTCCTGGCCTGTACTACATAACAGACCATGAGCACAGTTAATGGGGGTGGGGGCACAAATGAGGGACACCTGGTAATTACTGCTATGTAACCCTCCCAGCCCTAACGGATATGCTATGCAATCCAATATCCAGCACATGCAGTACTTGACAGCAGGACCCACCACAACAAAGCTACAATGCTCCAACAGTAGTCCATGTCACCTTTACATGTCCGGCCAATATCTGTAACATATCATGCAGATACTCCATTGTACCGCAGGGAATGTACTATGTTGAAGGGCTACACATTACAACGGTACAGATATGCACACACACCCATACACTGACAATCATGTGCAGGTATATATATATATATATATATATATATATATATATATATATATATATATATATATATATATATATATATATATATATAAGATATATGGGATATATGGGTACATACACATATACTCAGACAAAAGGTATTAGTAGCCATACATATGTAGAAGTAGTGTGGAGGTACTGGGTGCAATGTAAATCCCCAGCCAGAAGCTCTGTAACTACTACCTGTGACATGTGTGGTGTGGCAACCAGCCCCACAAAGGGGATACTTACATTGTACATATACCCACTCACAATTCAAAGGACATGACAAGTATGTATACACAGACAACCTTTATTTGTGTAACATACAATAATGTATGCTGCTACTGACAGCACATGGATGTTGATGTATATAACCAGTGATGGATGCAAGGCCCAAACATAACAGTAGATGCAGACAGTGCGGCTATATAACATACTATGGTGTCCAGGCTAAGCCCTTCAATTCGTACAACATTTGACAAAGGATTTGCCTTCACGATACGTAACAGTCAACAATATCAAATGTAGGTCAGCAGCCTCCAATTACACCCTGTAGTCAAGCCCTAGGGGACATTTGTTACTTGTGGCAATGTCAATGTATCTGTCACATGTATGGTCCCTGATCAACAAATGTTGTGGGTGTCCACACTATGGCTGGGATGACAGTAGGAATGCTAGCAGTAGTTAATGATAGGCCATTACCTAACAACTCCTACCCGTATCACAGCAGGACAAAGGCTGCCATATATGTGGAGGACAAAGGCAGGAATGCAGGGCCATACCCACAATATTGCAGTTACAAACCCTGGATAATGCTGGTGTTACAGGATGTGTTGTATCATACCCTTATGCAGGAATATGACATCAGGGACACAAATGGATATAGCCATGTACTGCTAGCATGCAACACACGCACTGCCGGTGTAATATCCGACATAGGACCTGTGTGGTGGACAGACAGCACATGATAAGCACACCTCTGTCCAGCTAGGGGATGGCCCACAGTAGTGTACTATGCAGACAGACTGAATTCCAAGGTAAACTAGTATGTACACACACACACACACACACACACACACACACACACACACACACACACCCTGTAACACCAGTACTATGCAAAGCATTACACCACTCTACTCACAGCCTGTCTGCATGTCCTGATCCTCCTACATATATGTGGCTGCCCTGAGTGTGCAGGTTCTCCTGTAAGAGGTATTGCTGCCTGCTGTCTGTAACATTGATGCCCACACACAGAAAGGATGTCCATCACACAGGGAATGTACAGGGAATACTCCCACGTGATGTAGGGATTCATAGTGGGTGGTTGCCATGACAGTGGTAATTGGAAGTACTACACACGTGTACTCAGATATATATATATATATATATATATATATATATATATATATATATATATATATATATATATATATGGCTATCTGGATAAGTACATATCCATATCGTCCCACCATATGTCCTGGACATGGAATGCAGTCCTACCCCAGCCCCTATAGTCCCAATGTAGTAGTGCAAGGGGATGTCTGGTATGTATAGCTGGTATATTAATAGACATTTGCTACTGTCATTGGGATTGTCATCACAGACACAGTGTGTGTGGAAGGTGACATCTGCTCATAACAAGTGTGTCATTGGCTATTGACAGACATCTTAAGGTTATCATGGTACAGTACCTGCATATATAGCAGGCTTGAAAGCCATGTCACAGCACAGGGTAGGATACACCTCTGTGACAGTGCATATCCACAACCAATGTGAACACAGCCACAGCCACATATGGTACGCTAGCATAATAGTACAGTATATGGACTATCTGTCCTACACCATCCTCATATGTGCCACTCACAGAATGACCCTACATATACTGGGCTGCTACACAGTCTGGTCTGATGGCTATCTGTGGTATGGGACATGTGTGTGTATGGCCCTACACACATGTAAGGTAAAATGGTACCATACAGTGGGGCAGCATGTAACATCAGATAATAGGGGAACTAGAATAATGACATCTACCACAGTCTGTACACAAGCCATAGTACATATTAACAGTACACACACTGCTGACATCCACCATCACTACACAGACCACAGTACTGTACAAACATCCACAGATCTACCAGGGTATGGCTTTAAGTGTAAACCCTACTGTACATGACATGTGTAGCACTCTGATACATCACTGGCGTGTTATCAGATAAGATGACACTATTTACGGTGTACAGCACATATGCACCACTTCATTCATGACATATGTACAAAGGTTAATAGAGGTGTGGCTGATGGCACATACACAGGGCCAGTAGAGACATGTTGCTGTGATACCCTCATTAATCTACCATTGTAATGTGGTTTGTTGCAACATATGTCCAATGAGGGATATGTAGTCAATAACTGTCACAGCCTTCACCATCAACAGACTGCAGTCCTCCCACTACCTCCTGCATTCCACAGATAGCTGCATTGTGGCTAACACATGAAACCAAAGGCACAACACTGCTCAGTCTGCAGATGATCCTGCAGATGGGAATTCCTGATATATGTGGAACTGACATGGTAGGTATTGCAACATCTACGACAGGCATATCCAGACAAACATTGTTAATCCAAAATTATTCCATATGCAGTATAGCAGCACTTACAGTTTGTAGTCAGGTCAGATACATCCCCTTTCCTGTTTGTTGCCCTCTTTCCACAGTGTATGTTGTTAGAGGTAAATCCCCAACCCATCTGAAATGCTGTTTGCCAAACGACACTTCTAGCTCCTGCTCACAGTAACAGATAAGGGCCAACACCACCAGGATGTTCCAGGTATTGGAGTGTGTTTCCATGCAATTGGCTATGGGAATGTTACCACACCCGTTCCACATGCAATCTGCTAGGGAAGGGCTGCAATTCGTGCAGAGGCCATCAGCTGATCATGAACATCACATTAAATACACACGCTGCTGCCTAAGCATTGCAGGTGTGGGCCTCCACATCTGCTAGAGAGGGAGTGGGGGAGGCAGACCGAGGCTAATACATGTCAGGGAGGGGTGGGAGGGTAAAAGTGACACATGTTTGTGTCACATACCTACCAGCACAGGGTATCAAACACCCGACAGCTATGTAGTGCTATCACAGTTCGATGCTGTTATTGGATGCGCCACATGGGTTATCTGGTGCGGAGCACTCAGAACATATATGTGATGGTGAGTGACATCTGCAACAAGGATACAGTAGATATACAGTAGGTGATGTACCCATGCCTGTCTGCATGAACAGGTGCCAGCGTCTGCACAAGTACACTCACACAGGGATGCACACACATTAACCCACTTTGCAGGGCCAGGAGTACAACTCTTCACTAGTGGGATTGCCACAATACATCAATCTGCAGGGAAAACATGCACCGCACAGGTGATACGGAGGTCGTATGGGCAGTGAGTATGAGGGGGTGTCAGACATAAGGTGACATGCTTCACTGTGCCCTGGGGGGAGTAGTGCGTGTGGATGTGGACATGCACACCATGCAACACACACATGAACACACAGAGTGCCAGTTCAGACATGCATGGGTGCATGTCTCCATGGGTGTGTGGTTGCCAACAGTGCCAGCAGGCTATATAAGGGTAGGCGATGGGTATACCTTGGCATCAGGCCACATGACAATGGTCTGCAGTGTGGCACAGGCCTGTAGCTTCTGCATTTGCCCACACAGGTGGGTATTGCATCCGTCATCCAGTCACCTGGGTGACTATTGTGTGTGGCCAATGCTGTGCATCACTTGCCATGTATGTGTTCCCTAGTGGGTGTTTGGCCCATGCTGTGAACACAGCTTATCATCAGATGTGCCAGTCTTGCCACGTATGGCAGGGAGTGGTACTGGTCAGCAGATTTACCCTGCACCTACACTGATAGCATGCTAACAGCATTTCCTGATGTCAGTGTCATCTGTCCATACAGGCCATGCTGTTAGGTGTTGTATGCCCGTTGTGAGTCACATGTGAAGGCACAGTGGGGTTGCTAACTGTAATTGGCAGGGCTTGATGTCACATGTATGGGTATGGCTTTGCACCCCAGCCTCTCAGCTATTTACATCTGTTATCCCTGTATGGTTGACATTGTGATATATAGTAGGGCCACCATAAATGAAATTAGTAAAACCCTCCACATTGTCCACAGACTCACAACCACCTCTACACAGGGTATGAGTTACGAACACACACCTGTCATGTCTGGGAGTAGAAACCCTACCTAACTAGTTTACTTCATTACAGCACTACGCAGTTATACTACGCGCCATGGACATTACTGAAGTACATCTTCCCCAAAGGTGTATTTCACAATTAATGACATCAGCAGGACTACCAAAGTAGGGCATTTATAATGTACTGCTAGTGAGTAGCCTATAATGCATTGCTGCATACACAGACACTGAGACACATACAAAACATCTGGAACTGGCATGGATGGAGATGGAACACTACCACCGTTCTAAATCACACTACAGCAGTACGCAGTTACAGAACATGCTACGGCAATTACTGGGCTATCACATTCCCAGAGATGTACTTCTAGGTGAATGACATCAGCAGCCTTGCCAAGGTAGAGTATTTGTATTGTATGGAGTGTGAGTAGCCTAAAAAACATTGCTTTTTTACTCAGTTAGACACACAGATGCCATGGCTGGGATTCAAACACCTAATTAACTAGTTTATCACACTATAGCAGTACACAGTTACAGGATGTGCTACAGCAATTACTGGACTATTTCTTTCCCAGAGGTGTACTTGTAGGTGAGTGACATCAGCAGCCTTGCCAAAGTAGAGTATTTGTATTGTATGGAGTGTCAGTAGCCTAACAAGCATTGCTCTCTACCCAGTCAGAGATACACACACACACACACACACACACACACACACACACACACAGTTGCTAGGGCTGGGGTTCAAACACCTCATTAACTAGTTTTTCACACTACAGCAGTACGCAGTTACAGGGTATGCTAAAGCGATAACTAGGCTGTTATGTTCCCAGAGGTGTACTTCTAGGTGAGTGACATCAGCAGCCTTGCCAAAGTATGGAGTGTGAGTAGCCTAAAAAGCATGGCTCTTTACCCAGTCAGACACACACACACAGTTGCCAGGGCTGGGGTTTGAACACCTAACTAGCTAGTTTATCACACTACAGCAGTACGCAGTTACAGGACATGCTATGGCGAGTACTAGGTCCTTATGTTCCCAGAGGTGTACTTTTAGGTGAGTGGCATCAGCAAACTTGCCAAAGTAGAGTATTTATATTGTATGGAGTGCGAGTAGCCTAAAAATCATTGCTCTCTACCCAGTCAGACACACAAAAACACACACAGTTTCCAGGGCTGGGGTTTGAACACCTAACTAACTAGTTTATCACCCTACAGCAGTATGCAGTTACAGAACGTGCTACAGCAATTACTGGACAATCACTTTCCCAGAGGTGCACTTCTAGGTGAGTGACATCAGCAGCCTTGCCAAAGTTGAATATATGTATTGTATGGAGAGTGAGTAGCCTAACAAACATTTCACTCTACACAGTCAGAGACAGACAGGCGTGCACACAAACACACACTCACACAATTGACAGGTCTGGGGTTAGTACTACTACCTAACTACTCTGTCACTACAGCAGGACGCAGTTATGGGATGCACCATGCATATTACGGAGCTATATCTCTCCCAAAGGTATAATTCACATTAGATGATCTCAGCAGGCTTGTCATACTACTGCTATGGGGAGGACAGCGTGTGCATGGACCATACCCCATTCATGTAGGGGTTGACATGCCACATGCGGGCACACATGGGATCATATGTCACAGGTGCGTGTATACAGCTACTAGTTGACTGCTTGATTGTACAGTCTTGTTGCACAGCTTGCACATACACCACATATTCTGTCATCCTGACAGGTACTGCTGGCTAGTATCTGCAGTGGGTTACATCCGCACATCATGTGTTGGGGGCCCTTTGGCTGTGTGCCAGTTGGGACAGTCCCACATGGCTCCTTGTCACACTCACCTTCTTCCACACATCTATGCCTGTGTACCTGTGGCTTATTATAGCGTGTTGTCCTTTCATATTTGTATGTATTCCTATCCACTGTGTGTGCAAGGCAGGAGTGGTGCATACTGACATGTGTCCGCACTGAGAACTGCAACTTCCAGATATGTCTGGTCCACTGGTGTTTGCAGACTTGGCCTTCATGTGTTTATGTGTGTGAGCATGCCCAGTATGGCCATCTGTGTTGCATGTGTGGATCACGTCCAGGTTGTTTGTACTGTAGTGCTGACCTTTTGTTGTACACAGACATGTAGCATGCTATGTCTGCAGGGTATCCATCGGTCATTTGCCACTTACTGTTGCTACATTTCTGCATAGCAGGGGGGCACCTGACTGTTTCTACTGTTCTACACAGGAGTGGGGGAGGCACACCTGACTGTTACTCTAAGTGTACGTTGGATGTGGGGTCGCACCTGACACTTGTACACATTTGCTAGGACTGTACTGGTATGTCAGGTACTCCATTTCAGTCTGTAGTCTTACCTATCCTGCTGGCTAGGGCTTACCAGTGTAGTACAGATCTTAGCATTGTTTATCTACATATTATAGGTTCATAGGTTCATAGGTGGGTAATAGGCTATCTGCCCGAAGGCATTTATAAGCCTAGCCAGAATGTGTTGAGATCTTGTTCCAAAGCATGGGAAGTCTTTGGGACAGGAATCTATCCCTCCAGCACATCCTATTTCTTGTTGTGGTAAGGTTTAGATCCCTAGAGCGTGTGGCTCAAGGGGATAAGGTTTTCTTTAGGTGGAGCATGTCCATCAATTCTGGACTGGACAGTCCTTGTATGTCAGGCAGAGATCACCTCTGAGTAGGCGGTATGTGACCAAGTACAACTGGAGTTTCTTCAGTCGAGCTGCAATGGGCATCTGTTTAAGGCCATTGATCCTCTTGGTGAGGTACTTCTGTGGTCTTTCCAGCTGTTGCAGGTGTCTTGTAAGCTACATCCCAAATGAGGCATTGTACTCTAAGATAGGTCTGATGACTGATGAGTAGAAGGGCACAATGACCTCTTTTGATCTGGATGCAAACCCTTTTGTGGTTAGGTGGGCTATGTAGAAGAATTTTCTAACCACTTTGGCAATGTGATTATCAAAGGTGAGATTACTATCTACTTGGATCCCCAGATCCCTTATTACCTCTTCCATATTTAGGGGACTGCCACCTATGTGGTAGTTTGTGGCTGCTTTGTTTTCTCCAAAGGGAATGACTATGCACTTTTTGGCATTTAGCTTGAGGCCATGATTTTGACACCAGGTATCCATCTCAGTGAGACCCTTTTGGAGGATGTCTGTGTTGGAGAGTCAATTATAGCCCCTAGTTTACAGTTGTCTGCGAACTTGGTCAGCCATAGTCCTCCTGTGCTTGCCTGTACCTCTGAGAAGTATATGCCGAACAGGAGGGGTCCCAGGACCGAGCCCTGGGGAATGCCACTTGTAACCGGTTTAGAGACGGACCTAGCTCCTGCAACTGTCACCATGTGGGTTCTGTCCATGAGCCAGTTGGCAACCCGTCTTGTGATGTAGGGGTTTATGTTCAGGCTGGTGAGCTTGTCTATAATACCAGAATGGGGAATGGTGTTGAAGGCCTTAGCGAAGTCTAGGTAGGCTGTGTGTACCACCTTTCCCTCATCTATAGCCTTGGTAACTGTCTCAAAAAAGTCCACCAGGTTTAGGAGGCATGATCTGCCCTTAACAAAGCCAAACTGGGTAGGGTCCAGTGTTTGGAGGTTCCCAAAGTCTCTGTTAATGAGTTCCATGATGATGCGCTCCATAGCCTTGCAGACCAAGCTAGTCAGGCTTACAGGGCGATAGTTCCCAGGGTCTGTTGTGGTTCCACCTTTGTGGATCGAGATAACTATTGCTGTGCGCCACTCTATGGGTATGTAGCCTGTGGAGAGGCTGAGGTTGAACAGTATATTTAGGTGAGGGGTTAGTTTGTCTTTGAGCTCGAGTAGGATACAGCCTGGGACACTGTCCAGTCCCATTGATGCTGAGTTTTTGGCTTTGGAGAGGGCTGTTTTAACCTGAGTGTCTGTGATTTCAGGGACTCTACATTCTTCTGGTATGGTTATGGGTCCTTTTTGGGGTGAGATGGGGGTAACGTTTGCACTGAACCTGTCTGCCAGGATGTTGGCGATATCGGTCGGTTCAGTGTATTTTGTGCCATTCTGCACTAACTCTGTGCAGATCTGAGCATTGCCACTTAGATTCTTGACTTAGGTAAATAATGCCTTGTGGTTATCTTGGAGTCCTTAGCAATTTTTCTTTCAAAGCTCGCCTTGGATGATTTTATGAGGGATCGTAGTTTCTTGCTGATACTGATCAGGGATGTCTTCCCTTCTTGGGATTTTACTCTTTTCTGTACTAGTTTCCTCCTTCTATTGTATAGTTTGTTTATGGCAGGAGTCCACCAGACTGGTTTCCTTTTCTTAGAGGAGTGAGTCTTGGTTTTGCTTGGGATGGCACGATCCATGCATTCTTGCAGCTTCCCATAGAATGCATTAGTAAAGGATTTTGCAGCTTGGACAGTGTTATCTTTCAGCATGGGGGCTTTGAAACTTTTCACCTCGGTCTTACGTAATGTGAAGTTTGCTTTTGAAAAGTTTTTCATGGTGGCTTTCTTGTCCGGGGAGGGGGCAGAATATGGATATCCAAAGTGATTTGTTTATGGTCAGATCTAACCAGCGAGGGGTTGACCTCTGGTGTTGAACACCAGTCACCCATGTTGGTGATGACCAGGTCCAATATGTTGTCACCTCTTGTAGAAGTGTTGACCAGTTGAACCAGGGCATTTGAGTTTATAAATTCTAGGAAAAGTTGGGCAACGGAGTTAGTACTTGAGTAGTTCTCCCAGTTAATGTTTGGGTAATTGAAATCACCCAATATTAGGGTGTTTGGTAGGACCTTTATATTTCCCAGTGTTTCCAGAAATGCAAAATGGGGGTCCTGGGACATGGTGGGTGATCTATAGCAAGCTACAATTTGAATTGCTGTTTTGCCCATTGTTAGTTGCACATGGATGATCTCTGACACATCGTGCTGTGCCACTAACCTGGAGGTGTGGGTATTTTTGATGAATATGGATACGCCCCCGCCTTTTGCATTTCGGTTTGGGTTCTGTGGCCGAAATGTATGGTATGAGTTGTAACCTGGTAGTGCTGGTGTGCTCTCTGGAGCCTTAAACCAGGTTTCTGTTACTGCACATACATCGATTTTCTCCATACTGAGGAGTGCCTTGAGTGCGTGCATTTTGAGGTTTAGACTTCTGGCATTGAGTATTAGCGCCTGACTTCCTAGCCTTCACAACTTACATCTGACTGTCTGGCCTGCTGTGGTTTGTCTGTGTAGGCCTGGGGGAGAGGTTAACCGTAGGGCACATTCAGAGGCCATAGTACCGCATTAGTTTGTATTTGTCTTCACCTGTCCTACTGACTCAGACTGTTGTTGGGTATGTGATCCCTCCTGACTGGCATGTATGGCTGCAATGGACAACCCTGCCACTCAGGCCATTTCCTGCAGTGGGTTTTGTCACCCTGTGTAGTACTGGCTACTATGGTGACTCCAATATGTGTTACAGATCTCATGCTGCCACTATGGGTGTCTACTCACTGCTGCCTTGACATCCGGTCACCCAATTCCCTTGCATGTTTACATCCATACCATAGCTACAGGTAAAAACACATTCTACTCCATTTGGCAATTAGTAGCTTGATTGATTTACCTTGAGGGTCTGCCAGACTTGAGGATGGTGCTGGAGGGCTGCCTATGTTGGATGCACATAGTACACTCCCTATACATGGTTGGGCACAGGTAGTGTCATGTTTGGCATCCCTTTTACTGTCTGTGCAAGTTAGAGAGAGGTGTCATTCCCTGGGCCCCTACTGTGTCAGTGCATATGCTATGCGTTGCCTTTTTGCCCAGGCCAGGGCAAACTTGTCATGCTCCCTTTTGCCTCATGGGGCAGGCTCATGTTGTTCCTTCTCCGAGTCACTCTGTATCTGTAAAGGCCTTGGCATTGGTGGGGGGCTGTGTGGCTCTGCCCCATGCTGTTCCTGCTGCAACTGTTTCTGCAGGATCATATTGTGTAGCATAACACATACCATTACTATTTGGGTACATATAGCTGGTGAATACTGCAGGGCTCCACCGAATGTGTTCAGACACCGGAACCATGACCTGAGCATCCCAAACACATGCTCTATTATATGTCTGGCCTGTGCATGTGCATCATTATGGCATTGTTGTTCAGGTGTTTGTGCATTTCTGATGGGTGTCATCAGCCATGGATCCAGTGGGTACCCAGCATCCCCCACTAGGTGACGGTATGGGATGTCCACATCGGCAAATCTGTGGTACAGCTGTGTCAGTTGCCATATGTGTGAATCGTCATAGCTTCCAGGACAGTCAGCACACACATTCAATATAATGCCCTGGGCATCACATACAACCTGGCAGTTGATAGAGAGGATGCCCCTACAGTTTATGTAGGCCCTACACTGCTCACTGGGTGGTGCTTTTATGCATAAGTGCATGTAGTCTATAGCACCCACTACCCCAGAGTAGTTAGCTATTTGGTGGAAGAGATGCATATTGCGGGCCAACACTTCACGTGTGTTGAGAAAATATACGTGCTCACTGGCATGTGCTGACATGGCATCCAGGAACTGGTGGAATACTCTGGATGCTGATGCCTGTGAAATGCACATGTTATCCCCAGTTGTGGTTTGGGAGGTACCTGTGGTTAGGATACCTAGGCCAACACATACCTTGGTATCCACTGGGATGGGTTCCCCTTGGCCAGTGTAGTGTGTCAGGTGTGGCCTGCACAACTCAATGATTTGCTGTAGGAGGTCTCTGTCCACCCTTTAGCGCTCCACTATTGCCAGCTCATGTAGCCCCTGGTAGGTTACCCTGGGTCTGTACACTCTTCTCTGTCTCCTCACTGTGGGTTGTTCAGCAGCATTGACATCCTCACCACCCTCAGCCTCTTGCACATGTTGTTCTGTATTGTCTACTACAGCCCTTCTCATTTTGGAGGTTTGGTTTTAAAATTTCCCTGCTTGTATACACCGGTGGTGTAGAGTGTGTAAAAACCAGGGGGTTAGGTGTTTGCTTGATTTATAGTGGTGTTCTGGGCTGGGCTGGTCTGCTGCCTGTGTGATTAGCTGATTCTGATACATTTCACCTGGCAGCTCAGCTAGTTCTCCCTGATTACCTTCCTACTGCTGTTTTCCCTTCCCATTGCCTCCCTGTTTACACCTGTGTACGTGCGCCAAGCACACTGAGTGCTCAAATGTTCACAGAGCTGCTTTTTCCTGATCTAACTTCCTTTTTCTTCCTATAAAACCCAGTGCGTGGCACACACACTTACACTTTGTAAAGAGTGCTAGGCAGGTTTATGCACACCCCTAGCTTAGCTGTGCTAAACTAGGAGCAATCCTGAGCAACAGGTCTCCCATCCACTTACAGTATGCCTGACACACACCCCCATGATGCCACCTATATCCTAGTCTTGCACCCAGCTATTTATACTCTTACACACTTGGGATATGCCTCACAACCTGGGAAAATCTGGGATTCACTAACCTTTCCCTCGTTTGCATAGGATTGCCTGCTAATGCATAGTTACATGTCTCACACTGAGCCTCCCCCCTTAGCAACCATTACTCACTGGCCAGGTTGTCTTCTGCCTGCCATTGACTTGCATGGCAGAATACTGATTTTAGTTAGAATGCTTATTTTAAGTTTATTTTGTTATTTTCCCCCGATCCCGTTTGCGCGTCGCTGCCCTATGCTTAAACAGGTGAGATCGGCGAAAACAAAGTAAAAGTTGTTTATTTTTTTTTTAACAGTTTGCAATACAATGGCCTTCTAATTGGAAATTGGCATGCTTCCTCAATGATATGCAGTCTTTATTTGGAGCTGTCATAGGTCCGTTTTGCAGATTGCAGAAATGTACTCGGTTACTAACTGAGTACATTTCTACACACTGCACTCATCCTGCACGGACAGCTGCCAGCTTCCTGGATCACATATTACCCTCATTTGTATGTTTTTCACCTGCAAATGAGGGTAATTTGCATACAGGAGCTAGATCCATGAAGGATTAGCCTAAGAGCTCAGGTGCATGCCCTAGGAGCTCGTTCTTGGATTGCACTTCAGCCATATTGTCGAGAATAGCTCTTAAACTAATGCATGCTATAAATGGCTTTGTAAATCCAGGGGAGTGTCTTTTTTCCAGTGTCATTACATTTGTGTGGCTGAAAAAGGTCCTAGGATTGGTTCACTTACTTGGTTAACAATAATATAAATAAAATAAATGATTTCCCTGGACTTAAATCTTGCTTCCTGTCACTGCTTTTAATCCAGAAGGTAATGCAGAAAGCAAAAGAAGGGAAAGGTAGGCCTCATTGTAATAGCTTTCTCTTTGGTAAGACAACCATCATCTTTTCATGAACTTGGACAGTCACATGCTTGCTAGCACATTAGCAAGGCATGTCCCAATCTCAAAATACTAACCCCTGGATTCACTAATCTACGGTGCAGGACTAGCTTAGTCCTTCACAGAAGTGCCCGTGTAGGAGGAGGACAGCAGCACGCCATGCATATTAATGAAGGCACACTGGCAGAGCTCGTAGGATTACACGGAGTGTGCATGACTGCAGGGGGCGTGTCTGAGAGCATAGCTCTCAGAATATACACGCCTCCGCAATGAAGGACTGCAGAAAGGTAGTAAACAATGAGCAAGACCGCCCATAGATGTACGCATACCCCCAGCAACATCCCCACACATGTATCAGAGCAATAGTGAATAAAGAAAATAAAAATAAATATTTATTTGTAATGAAACAGATGAAGTTTAACCATAGGTGTGCGGGTTTGCCCATCGCTTAGTTATGGTTAATGTAGCTTAAATAGCAAAAAGAGGATAAAAAGCAAGCTATATGCAAATGAAGCAGTACAGCAGTACTGTAGTGGGTAGGGCGTTTGCCTCACAAGCAGTCAATCCTGGTGCAAGTCCCACTGCAGCACAGTCTATTTAACAAGGCAAAGCACGTTATAACCAATAGTTTTGCTGCAAAACCCACTAAATAACACATATGTATGAACTAGAGTACTGCAGGAAATGCACATGTGAAGTAACAGTATCATAATGAATAAGGCACTAGTAACCACGTGTAAGCACAACTAAGAAGTAATAAGCATATGTAAGCACTAGTAAGTGTGTTTATGTGCATTTTCATAGGAGTAAGCACTGCCTACACAGATTAAGCAATGTAGAAGCTAACTGAGTATATGAAACTGTAACCGGAAGTAAGCAGTGCTTGCCTACATGCAAACCCACGCAAACCTGTGTACAACTGCTTTAAAGTGCCTTAATCACTCTGTACCCCACGGCCTGTGTACTGCCAAGCCACAAAATAAACAGCCTCTGCAAGGCTCAAACCCCGGACCATGCACATAGTTATTTACCAGTAAGCCACACCAGATACACATAACTCTGATGTTTTCAGAAACATAACATCCAGCCCAGTCATGCAACAGTACAGGGAATGTATACCTACATCTAGATGTATGTGTGTGTGCAAATATATTAATATCTAAACAGATACAACATATCTATATATGTAGTTTTATATATATATATATATATATGTATATAAATATCCAGAAATAAATAAATATATATATATATATATATATATATATATATATATATATATATATATATAAATATCCAGAAATGAATACACACATATATATATATATATATATATATATATTCAAATATATGAACATATATAGATGCAAATGCTGACATCTACACATATAAATCTCAACACCTATATGTCCACATATACACAGCAAGTTACATATATGTACAGAGATATATATCTTCATAGGTATAGATGGACATAGTTATAGATATGTAAGCAAATATATATACCCATAAAGGTCTATATGGCCAGACATCTGTAGATAGCAATGGTAGATTAACAGAAACATATATGTCCACGTGCACTGTTAATGGTGTTGAGAGGCCCCAAACAATATACGTCTCATATGAATTGGCATATCCCCCACCAGCCAAACATGTCCGCCCTGCAATACCAAGTTCATTTTATTCTGTTTCATTTAAATAGGGATTTAAATTAGTCTTCTTTTATGCTTCACATGTTTATATCACATTCCCCTCTCCCCCACCCACTAGGCAGGCCGACCAGTACAGGCCCATCCAACCCAGCCTCTCCTCGACCCATATTTACTTTACCCAGAGTTCCACCCCCCCCCCCACTGCACACATGCAGCCACCATCCCTTCCCTGGTTACCAGCCCGTAGCTACCACACCACCACACATTGCCCACCCTCCACTCCTCCTCCCCTTGGGACTTATCCTGTATGTTGTCTTGCCCCAAATATCCTAGGTCTGCCACACGCTGTAGTCCATGCACATAACCATGCATACCTATGCAGCCATGCTTTTAGAGGAAATTAGAATACCCAAATTTTGGGTTGTCCCACATGAGACGAATGTTGCCCTGGTAATAATAGACTTCATGTGTGACTTTGTTTACACCAATGGTTTTATTTGTAGGTATCACAAAGCATATGTGGCACACAAGGTTGCCCGGAATGCACACGAAACCTAATAGGAATGTCTAATTCAGGTATACGGGAAAAACATGACCCTGGTATACACACGGCTCTACAGGTTCCCCTCCTGATAACTAAATTATTGTCTAATTAAGATGCACTGCTTTAAAGTGCTGTAATCACTCAGTATCCAACGGCCCATGTTCCACCCAGCAACAAAACCAACAGCCTCTACAAGGCTCGATCCGAGGACCACACACACCATAGCCAAAGTGATTTCCCACTAAGCCATACCAGACACACCTAAGTTTGATGTTGTCCTTAACATAACATCCAGCCCAGTCATGCAACAGTACAGAGACTGTATACCAACATCTAGATGTACGTGCGTGTGTAATTATATCCATATCTAAACTGATACTGCATATCTATATATGTAGTTATATATAAATAGTCTGAAATATATACATAGACATTCATATATATATATATTTATATATATATATATATATATATATATATATATATATATATAAACATATATGCATGAAAATCTACACATTTTTATATATATATATATATATATATATATATATATATATATATATATATATATATAAACATATATACATGAAAATCTACACATAATATTTATATTTATATATATATATGTATATATATATATATATATATATATATATATATAAATAACAACACCTGTTTGTCCACATATACACAGCAGGTTACATATATGTACGCAGATGTATATCTCCGTAGGTATATACGGACATAGTTACAAATATGTAAGCAAATATATATACCTATATAGGTATATATGGGTATACATCCATAGATAGCAATGGTAGATTAACAGAAACACATATGTCCACATGCACCATCAATGGGGTTGGGAGACCCCAAACAATATATGTATTGTAGTAATTGTCAACCCCCCCAACAGCCAAACATGTCCGCCCTTCAATACACTACCAAGTGTTGCAGATCCCATAACCAGGACCTGACATGACATGGGCACAAGATGTTAACAGTACTACATCCCACCTGTATGATGTCAGGCTAATATTAGTAACATATCATGCAGAACAGTCTGGCTCCCATAGGAAATGTAATATGTGGAAGCCATCAACATCCCCAGGATAAAGATACACAGACACAGATATGCAGATACAGATATACATATGAATATATATATATATATATATATATATATATATATATATATATATATGTGTGTGTGTGTGTGTGTGTGTGTGTGTGTGTGTATAGATATATATGTGACTACACATACACGCACAGATATATATATATATATATATATATATATATATATATATATATATCCAGTAAGATACATATGTAGAAGGTGCACACAATATGGAACAGCCACTATGCCTACAGTTAACACCTGAACAACTGGACACTATATGGGCCACCCATACAAATGACAATCGTTGCCTGCAACATATACCCACAGAGAGGTCATAGGAAAAACACCATACAGAGGTTTGCAGAAATGGAAAGCCTTTAATTGTGTAATATTACAGTTCTATATGCCATGTCATATAGCTGTTCAGACACTGACAACCATATAAACAGAGTAATGCAACTGTGAAATAGTTACACTAATACAGTAGTCTGGAAAGGTTCACAACTGTTGCTGTCCAGGCCAAGCCCTTCAAATTATACAATAGTGAAGACAGACTGGGCCACAGGATACCAAACAATCACAGTATGTAATGCAGGTGTATAGTTCAGCAGCCTCTATCTACACTCTGTACAAACTGATTAGGTGGTAAAGACATCATGTAACAAATGGGTTGTAACTGTTAAATAACAAGGCATAACTGACACCATCATGAGCACACCGACAAACAGAACAGTCTGTATGGCAGGAGGCAGTAGGCTTGCATTAACCCAATCCATGTATGTAATGTATATATAGGTGAAGTATATGGTACTGTACATCCAGATACATTAAGACAGCTCACCCAATCCATGTATGTAATGTATATATAGGTGAAGTATACGGTACTGTACATCCAGATATATTAAGGCAGCTCACCCCTGATACCCCCACATTTTGTAACAGCCTATGTCATTTATGGTGCTCTCCCTGAGACTCAATAATATAGGGCCATATACCACTGTTACATACACTGGCCTCTGGAGTGCATAAGGGCACACATGTATTGTGTAGGTGACACCCACACATATATGGCCCCAGCCCCACCATATGTGTGGGGGATACAACAGCAGTGGACTGATGGCAGCAATGGCAGTGTGATATACTCACAGCCCACTGCAGAACAACCCCTGACAGCATGACATATGTGCAAAGCGTGGTATGTAGGTGGAGGACAGAGGCTGGAACACAGGAACATATGTGGAAAACTGTTGCCATACACTAAGCAAGCTGCTGGTGTTACAGGATAGTCTACAACATACCCTTAGTCAGGTAATTGAGGTTAGAAACAGAAATGGATGTAGCCATGTACTGATAGCACCCAACGCACACACTGCCAGTGTAATATCTGACATAGGACCTGTGTGGTGGACAGACAAAACATGATAGGCATACCTCTGGCCAACAACAGGATAGGCCCACATTTGTGAGCTATGCAGACAGACTGCATTCCAAGTTAAACTAGTATGTGCACACACACCTTGTAACACCAGTACTATACAAAGCATAACACAACTCTACTCACAGTCTGTCTGTGGTTCCTGATCCTCCTACATATATGCGGCTGCCCTGAGTGTGCCATTTCTCCTGTAAGAGTTATTGCTACCTGCTGTCTGTAACACTGATGCCCACACACAGGAAGGATGTCCATCACACAGGAAATGTAAAGGGACCACTCCCACATGAAGTAGGGATGTACAGTGGGTGGTTGCCATGACAGTGGTAATTGGATGTACTACACATGTATAATCATATATATGTATATATATTTATATATACATATATATATATATAGCTATCTGGATAAGTATATGTACATATCTATATATATATATATATATATATATATATATATATATATATATATATATATATATATATATCTACCATATGTTCTGGACATGGAGTGTAGCCCTACCCCAGCCCCTATAGTCCCAAAGTTGTAGTGCAAGGTGATGTCTGGTATGTATAGCAAGTATATTAGTAGACAATTGCTACTGTCACTGGGATTGTCTTTACAGACATGGTGTGTGTGGGAGGTCACATCTGCTTATAACATGTGTGCCATTGGCTACTGACAGACATCCTAAGGACATCATTGTAAATTACTGCTGCTAGCACATAGTGCTCCTGTAGACTGCAGCAGAGATATTGGGCAATATATGTGGAAATTTTGACATACTCTGTACAGCACAGAGGTATGCACATAAACCCTTAGTGCAAAACATGTGTACCATGACTGACAGTATGGATGTCGACAGCCATGTAGATGGGTATAACACATAACAACTTAACGACTGGTATACATTTGTCACCATAGGTTATTTATTCACACACCCCTGTCTGGCCTGACACATAATGACTGCTGGTACAGGGGTGCCATGGCCACATACTACCCACTAGATATTGATATACATCTGTACAGCATCCCACTGCTCTGTCTGACATACATGACTTTTAAGGGAGGCCCAGCAGCAGTACATCTGGCAAGTATCTGCACATGACATCTCACTGGTTAAGTACACTAAGCTGCTAGGCATGTAACAATGCACTGTGCAGGCTACAGGCAGACTGGCTCAACACTGGCCTACATTTCCTATGGGGGAATGCATATGTACCTGCATATATAGCATGCTCAACAGGCATGTCACAGCACAGGGTAAGATACACTTATGTGAAAGTGCATAACCACAACCAATGTGAACACAGTCACAGCCACATATGGTAAGCTAGCATAATATTACAGTATATGGGCTATCTGTTATACACCATCCTCATAAGTGCCACTCATAGACTGACCTACATATACTGGGCTGCTACACAGTGTGGTCTGATGGCTGTCTGTGGTATGGGACATGTGTGTGTATGGCCCTATGAACATGTACGCCAATACGGTACCATACAGTGGAGCAGCATGTAACATCAGATAGGAGGGGAACTAGAACAATGACATCTACCACAGTCTGTACACAGGCTAAAGTACATGTTAACAATACACACACTGCCAATATTCAACATAAGTACACAGACCTCAGTACTGTACAAACATCCACAGAATGTCCAGGTTATGTCATAAAATATTACCCCTACTGTACATAACATGTGTAGAAGTCTGATATATCACTGGCTTGTTATCAGATATGATGACACTAATTATGGTGTACAACACATATGCACCACTTAATGCATGCCATATGTACAAAGGTTGACAGAGGTGTGGCTGGAAGCACATATACAGGACCAATATTGACATGTTGCGGTGATAACCTTATACATTTACTGTTGTAATGGGGTTTGTTGCAACATACGTCCTATGAGGGATATGAAGTCAGTAACTGTCACAGCTTTTACCATCTACAGACTGCAATCCTCACACTACCTTCTGCAGTCCATAGATAGATGCTCCATGGGTAACACATGAAACCAAAGGCACAACACTGCCCAGTCTGAAAATGACCCTTCAGATGGGGATTCCTCATAAACATGGAACTGACATGGCAGGTATTGAGACATGTAGGACAGCCATATCCACACACACACACTGTTAAACCAACATTACTCCAAATGCAGTGTATCAGCACCTACAGTCTGTAGTCAGGTCAGGCACATCCCCCTCTTGTTTGTTGCCCTGTTTCCACAGTGTATGTTGTTAGAAGCAAATCCCCAATCCATCTGAGATGCTGTTTGCCAAAAAACATATCTAGTTCCTGCTCACAGTGAATGAAAAGGGCCAACACCACCATGATGTTCCTAGATATTGGAGTGTGTTTCCATGCAATTGGCTATGGTAATGTTACCACAGCTGTTCCACATGCAATCAGCTAGGGAAGGGCTGCAATTCATGCAGATTCCATTAGCTGATCATGAGCATCACTTAAAATACACATGCTACTGCCTAAGCAAAGCAGGTGTAGGTCTCCACATCCACCAGAGAGGGAGTTGAAGAGGCAGACAGAGGCAAAGACATGTCAGGGAGGGGTGGGAGAGTAAAAGTAAAACATGTTTGTGTCACACACCTACCAGCACATGGTATCAATACCCTGACAACTATGTAGTGCTATCACAGTTCTATGCAGTTATTGGATGCACCACATGGGTTACCTGCTGTGGAGCACTCAGAACATATATGTGATGGTGAGTGACATCTGCAACAGGGATACGGTAGTTATACGGTAGGTGACGTACACGTGCCTGCCCACATGAACAGGTGCCAGCATCAACAAAGCCACACTCTCACAGGGACATACACATATTGACACACTTGGCAGGGCCAGAAGTACAACTCATCAGTAGTGGGATTGCCACAACACATCACTGTGCAGGTATCACATGCAATGCACGGGTCATATGGAGGTTCTATGGGCAAAGGGTATGAGGAGGTGTCTAACATCAGACAGCATGCTTCAGTATGCCCATGGGGGTTGTAGTGAGTATGGATGTGAACATACGCACCATACAACAAACACACAAACACACAGGGTGCCAGTATTGACATGCATGGGTGCATGTCCACACGGGTGTGTGGTGGTCGAGCAGGCTATACAAGGGTAGGCGATGGGTATACCTTGGCATCAGGCCACAGGACAATGGTCTGCATTGTGGCACAGGGCTGTAGTTTCTGCATTTGTCCACACAGGTGGGTATTGTATCCCCCATCCAGTCACTTGGGTGACTATTGTGTGTGGCCAATGCTGTGCATCACTTGCCATGTAGTTGTTCCTTAGCCCATGACATGGACGGTGTCTGTGATGTGCACACCTCCCACATGCATGTACAGTGACATGTGAAACTGTACCTGTGGTATCTGGCCCATGTTGTGAACACAGATTATCATCAGATGTGCCAGTCTTGCCCACCTTTGGCGGGAACTGGTAATGGGCAGCAGGTTTACCCTGCACCTACATTGATAGCATGCTAACAGCATTCTCTGGTGTCAGTGGCATCTGTCCGTACAGGGCATGTTGTTAGGCATGGTATGTCCATTGTGGGTCACATGTGATGGCACCACAGGTGGTGCAGGTGTCCATTGGGGAACATGGAGGAGGTGCACTGTCTGCATGTACATGCATATTGGACAGATGGACATGGTGACACGCCCTCTGTAGCCCACTGCTATCACTCCATAGTTACTATCAGTGGCCAATATGCAGTGTACTACCCACATATTGGCTGTTGCCTAGGCATGTGTGTGTGTGTAAGAGACATGGGTTGAGAGTGTGCTCTGGGTAATACTGGGGTTGCTAACTGTGATTGCCTGACCTTGATGTCACATGTATGGGTATGGCTTTGCACCTTAGCCTCTCAGCTATTTCACATCTGTTATCCCTGTACGGTGGACATTGTGATATATAGTAGGGCCACCATATAAGAAATATGCAAAACCCACTCCACATTGGCCACAAGTGTCACACACTTACAACCTCCTCTACATAGGATATGGGTCACAAACACACACACACACACACACACACACACACACACACACACACACACACACACACACACACACACACACACACACACACACACACACACACACACACACACCTGTCATGTCTGGGAGTAGAACCCCTACCTAACTAGTTTATTACACTATACACTACGCAGTTATAGTATGCACCACAGACATTACTGGAGTACTCTTTCCCCAAAGGTGTATTACACAATGAATGTCAACAGCAGGATGCCAAAGTAGGGCATTTGAAATGTACTGCAAGTGACTAGCCTAAAATGCATTGCTCCCTACACAGACAGTTAGACACACACAAAACATCCACAACCAACATGGTATAGGTATAGAACCCCTGACAGAGGTCTATATCACACTACAGTATGGAGCTGTTATAGGATGCACCACGGACATTACTTGCAAACTCCTTTCCCAAAGGTGCATTGCACAATGAATGACATCAGCAGGATTGCCAAAGTGGGGCATTTGAAATGTACTGTGAGTGACTAACCTAAAATGCATTGCTCCCTACACAGACAGTGAAACACACACAAAGCATCCTCAACTGACATGTGTGGGTACAGAACCCCTGACAGAGGTCTATATTACACTACAGAATGGAGTTGTTATAAGATGCACCATGGGGATTACTAGAGAACTCCTTCCCCAAAGGTGTATTCCGCAATGAATGACATCAACAGGATTGCCAAAATAGACCATGTGAAATGTACTGAGTGTGGCTAGCCTACAATACATTGCTCCATACACAGACATTGAAACACACACAAAACATCCAGAACTGCCATGGGAAAGGATGGAACTCTACCATAGTTCTACATCACACTACAGCAGTACGCAGTTACAGGACATGCTACAACCTTCCCAGAGGTGTATTTCTAGGTGGGTGACATCAGCAGCCTTGCCGAAGTTGAGTTTATAAATTGTAAGGAGTGTGAGTATGCTAAAAAACATTGCTATCTACACAGTGAGAGGCAGACAGACACACACACAAACACAGTTACCAAGCCTAGGGTTAGAACTCCTACCTAATTAGTTTAGCACACTACAGTAGTATGCAGTTACGTGATGCACCACAGGGATTAATGGGCTACAACTTTCCCAAAGGTGTATTTCACATTGGATGACCTCAGCAGGCTTGTCATTGTAGGGCTATGGAGAGGGCAGTGTGTGCATGGGCCATAACCCATTCATCTAGGGGTTGACACGCCACATCTGGGCACACACAGGGTCTATCCCACCGGTACATTTATACAGCTGCTAGATGACTACTTCCTTCTACAGTCATGTTGCACAGCTAGCACGTGCACCACATAGACTGTAATGCTGACAGATACTGGTGGCTAGTATTTGCAGTGAGTGACATCTGCACCTCATGTGTTTGGGGCCCTTTGGCTGTGTGCTGGGTGGGACAGGCCTGGATGGCTCCTTGTCACAGTCTCCCTCTTCCACTCATCTATGTACGTCTACCTTTGGCTTATTATAGTGTGTTGTCCTGACATATACATCTATATTCCTGTCCACTGTGTGTGCAAGCCATGAGTGGTGCATACTGAAGAGGGTCTGCACTAACAACTGCAAATGCCAGATATGACTGGTTGACTGGTGTTTGCAGTCATGGTCTTCATGTGTTTACGTGTGTGAGCATTCCCAGTATGACCTTTCAGTATGTTGTTGCCTGACATTGCCTCCATTTCTCTAAGTGTGTGAGCATGCCCAGTATGGCTGTCTGTATTGAATGTGTGGATTGTGTCCAGGTAGTTTGTGCTGCAGTGCTGACCTTTGTGTTGTACACCGACAGGTAGCATGCTGTCTCTGCAGGGTATCCATAGATCATTTGGCTTTGACTGTTACTACATTTCTGCATCATAGTAGTGGTGGGCACACCTGACTGTTTCTACATTTCTATACAGGGTTGGGGTGCACACCTGACTGTTATTGCATTACTATGTAGGATAGGGGGGGCACACGTGACACTTGTACACATTTGATATGACTGTACTGGTATGTCAGGTACTCCATTTCATTCTGTATTGCTAACTATCATACTGACTAGAGGCATACCATTGTACTACAGATCATGGCTTTGGTTGCCCTACATATTATTGTCTGACTTCCTATCCTTCAGAACTAACATCACACTGCCTGCCCTGCTGTGGTCTGTCTGTGTAGGCCTTGGGGGGGAGGTTAACCATAGCCATCATTCTGGGGCCATGGCACAGGCTGTTTGGGTCTGTCTACACCTGTCCTGCTGGCTGAGACTGTTGTTGGGTATGTGAGCCATCTTGACTGGAATGTGTGGATCATATGGACACACATGTCACTCAGCACAGTTATTGCAGTGGGTTTTGTCACCCTGTGTAGTACTGGCTACTATGATGACTCCTGTATGTGTTACAGATGTCATGGTGCCACTATGGGTGTCTATGTCTGCTGCCATAACATTCAGCCACCCAATTCCATTGCATGCTCACATCCATACCATAGCTACAGGTAACAACACATTCTACTCCATTTGGCAAATGGTAGGTTGATTGACTTATCTTGAGGGCATGCCAGACTTGTGGATGGTGCTGGAGGGCTGCCTATGTCGGATGCACATAGTACACTCCGTATACATGGTTGAGCACAGGTAGTGCCATGTTTGGTATCCCTTTTACTGTATGTGCGAGTCAGAGAGAGGTGTCATTCCCTGGGTCCCTACTGTATCAGTGCATGTGTATGTGTTGCCTCTTTGCCAAGGCCAGGGCATACTGGGCATGCCTCCTTCTGCCTACTGGGGCAGGCTCAGGTTGTTCCTCCTCCAGGTCATTCTGTGCCTTTGCAGGCCTTGGCATTGGTGGGGGGCTGTGTGGCCCTGCCCCATGCTGTTCCTGCTGCAGCTGTTTCAACAGGATCATATTGTGTAGCATAGAACATACCCTAACAATTTGGGTACATGTAGCTGATGAATACTGCAAGGCCCCACCGGATGTGTCCAGACACCGGAACCATGACCTGAGCATCCCAAACACACGCGCTATTATATGTCTGACCTGTGCATTTGCCTCATTATGGCATTGTTGATTAGGTGTGTGTGCATTTCTGATGGTGTCATCAGCCGTGGCTCCAGTGTGTACCCAGCATCCCCCACTAAGTGACCGTAGGGGATGTTCCCATTGGCAAATCTCTGGTACAGCTGTGTCAGATGCCATATGTGGGAATTGTCATAGCTTCCAGGGCAGTCAGCACAGACATTCATTAAAATGCCCTGGGCATCATATACAACCTGGCAGTTGATAGAGGGGATGCCCCTGCGGTTTATGTAGACCCTTCCCTGCTCAACGGGTGGTGCTTTGATGCATATGTGCATGCAGTCTATAGCACCCACTACCCCAGGGTATTCTGCTATTTGGTGGAAGAGATGTATATTGGTAGTCAACACCTCACGGGTGTTGAGGAAATATAAGTGGTCACTGCCATGTGCTGACATGGCATCCAGGAACTGGTGGAATACTCTGGATGCTGATGCCTGTGAGATCCCCATGATATCCCCAGTTGTGCTTTCGGAGGTACCTGTGGCTAGTATACCTAGGCCTACACATACCTTGGTATCCACTGAGATGGGTTCCCCATGGTCAGTTTGGTGTGTCAGGTGTGGCTGGCACAGCTCAACCATTTGCTGTAGGAGGTCTCTTCCCACCCTATCGTGCTCCACTATCTCCAGCTAATGTAGCCCCTGGTAGGTTATCCTAGGTCTGTACACTCTTCTCTGTCTCCTCACTGTGGGCTGTTCAGTAGCATTCACATCCTCACCACCCTCAGCCTCTTGCACATGTTGTTCTATATTGCCTACTGCAGCTTTTCTCATTTTGTATGTTTGTTTGTTAAAATTTCCCCACTTGTATACACTGGTAGTGTAGAGTGTGGAAAGAAACAGAGGGGAAGGTGTTTGCTTAGTTTATAGTAGTGTTCTGGGCTGGGCTAGTCTGCTGCCTGTGTAATTGTCTGATTCTGATACATTTCACCTGCATGCTATGCTAGTTCTCCTTGAATACCTCCCTACTGCTGTTTTCCCTTCCCATTGCCTCCTTGTTTAAGCCCGTGTGCACGAAGTGCTCAAATGTGCACACTGCTGCTATTTCCAGGTTTAACTTCCTTTTTCTTGCTGTTAAACATGGTGCATGGCACGCACACCCACTTACGCTTTGTAACGAATGCTAGGCAGGTTTAGTCACACCCCTAGCTTAGCTGTGCTAAGATAGGAGCAAACACGAGCCACAGGGCTCCAATCTACTTACAGTATGTGTGGCACCCCCCCCCCCCCCATGATGTCACCTACCTCCTAGGCTTGCACACAGCTATTCATACTCTTACACTGTTGGGACTTGACTCACATGCCGGGGAAAACTGGGATTCACTAACCTTCTCTTCATTTGTATAGGATTGTCACACTGAGCCCCCACCCTTAGCAACCACTACTCACTGGCCATGTTGTCTTCTGCCTGCCATTAACTTGCATGGCAGAATAGTGATTTTAGTTAGAATGCTTATTTTAGGTTTATTTTGTTATCCCCCCTCCCGATCCTGTTTGCGTGCCGCTGTCCTATGCTCAAACAGCCAAGATTGGCTAAAAAAAAAAATAAAGTTGATTTTTTTATTTTTTGTATTGTTTGGAATGCCAGTGGACTTATACTTGGCCATTGGCATGCTTCCTCAATGATATACAGCCTTTATTCGGAGCTGTCATAGCTCCATTTTGGATTTTGCAGAAATGTACTCGGTTACTAACTGAGTAAATTTCTGCAGATAGCACTAGTCTTGCACGGACTGTTGCAAGCTTCCTGGATTGCAAAATCACCTCATTTGCATGGATTTCACCTGCAAATGGGGGGGATTTGCATACCAGGGCGTAGTGAGTGCAAGATTAGTGCAGGTGCACTCGTGCACACCCCTGCAGGCTGTTCCTGGATCGCACAGCAGACATATTGCCTGCGTGGGCTCCTACACCAATCTTGCAGTCCATGTAAGCTTTTGAGAATCTGAGGGTAAGTCTATAAACTTGAAAAATACAATTTTTATTCCCAACAATGATTTATTTTCTATGCACTTGCTCAACATCCGAAAAGAAGCAAGAAAGTTTATTGCAAATACTTATTTTCTACAGAAATGGAAATTATTTTTTTTTCTATATGTTTGTAGTAGCAAATCCTTTAATTAAGGTCTTTCTAAAAGGTGTCCTTCATTTGAGTTCATCAAGAAGACACAGTATACACTCTTGATACTTGGAATTCTAAATTACAGACGTTAATCCTTGTTTTCTTTTGATCCAATAGACACAGCATATATTTTATCTCTTTTTTTGGAGGGGGCTTTATTAGTGACTGCTACTACAGGTAGAATAATTTGTTGAATTTGTGTATTTGTCTAAGGCATCTTATGTAGTGCTAATTCAGTTGAGTCTTTAAACTGGTCCATTCAATTGAGTCAATTATCCAAACTGCCAGAATGAAGGTGAATGTCTTTTGTATGTGCTAAATGTGTATAGCTGACTTAAGTGGTATACCAGGTGAACAGAGAACATTAGGAAAACAGGTTGTTCTTCCTTTTCTTAAAAGGAAAGGAAGGATTGCTTGGCACTGAACCACATGTGAATAATTGGAGAGCTGTATTGCTTTTGGTATAATAAATGCAGCACTCCATTAAGGCAGCAGCAACTTTGGCAGCTTGCTTTAAATATGCTTTTGCACATTGTATTTTGGAAATAGTCGCTAGACAGCTGTCTGCCCATTTACCAACCACGGTGTGATAAAGACACAGTTTAGGGTAGAAAAAGATGTGGAAAGGCTTGCTACAGGGAATACTTTAACTGTCCACTTCCCACAGTTACAAAGTAATGCATTCGGAGTCTGCCTACATGTTATGATTACTGCTGCAATGATCATCACAGAAGAAGCAAATTCAGTTGTAAGATAGTTGTGAAAACAATAGAACTTTGTGATGCGATCATTGTACAGTAAAGCTTCCCTCTTTCCATCTCCATAGTGGAAGTTTACATAGCTCGATTATAACAATTTCTTCTGTCCTTAACTAGCTTTACTATTATATTTGTTATAATAGTATGGCTTCACTAAATAAGAGGAATTTTGTGAATTTCAGACACCATTCCCTGTAAGGGTTGTATATGGCTTGAAGAATAGATGAAAGCATATAACAGTGCTGGATATATGAATGTCTTGCAGGTGGGGCTGACACAGACAAACAACTGGTGCAGAGCCATGAACTAAAACTGAATGCCAAGAAATTGCATAATAGTATCTTTGGGAAGTCAGTCACCCCGGTAACTATCATATTGACAACACACCCCTTAGAGTTGACCCAGTAGTCAGGGACTTAGGGACGCACATAGATAGTAATCTAGCCTTTGACCATCAAATGTCTACAGTAGTGTGGAAATCATTCTATGTTGCGCAGCTTATATACAAAGGCATGGCATCTAAGTCCAAGGAAGTCATTGTTCCACTGTATTCGCATTCATCAGACTTATCATTGAGGACAATGCCTCCTTTGGTATGTACCTAACCAGGCACATCCAACAACTGGAACTTCCACAGAGGTTCCTCACTAAAAGAATACAGAGCATAAGTAAAATGTCCTGTGAGACTGCCTGAAGGCCCTATCCTTGTATTCTGTCTCCTGCAAGCTTTTGAGGGAAGATCTATGCCTGGCATACAGGGCATTGTCAGACCCCACTCTGATGGATCTCCTGCATATCCACAAAACAAGCAGCACCAGAATTACACATTCTAAAGACTTAACCTTTGTCTGTGATATAAATAAGACCTGCAGGAGAGACAGGTATGTATCCCAGAGACTGTCATGTTTATGGAACAGGCTCCCCATCCATGTGAAGCAGAGTTCCTCCCTTAGCCAGTTCAAGTGCAGCTTGGACAGTTGGATGGGGAACAGGAAATTATTCCCTGATTTGGCACCTATGTCTGTAATTGACATAGGCAACCTGTAAATGGTTCATCTCCCAGGCCCCTGCTTACAATAACAAGGGTATCAAAACTTGTCAGAGATTTGGGATATATGGATAGGTTTAAAGAGGCCCTTGCAGTTGTTAGTCTAATAAACACCTATGAACCTATGAAGTTCCATTGATACAAGATGAAAGCACTCAGTGTTTATGAATAATAGCCATTTAACATGTCCAGTTTTTTTTTTTTTTGTAAGGGTTCAAAGTACTACAGTGTGCTAGTGAGATGCTGCTGGTCTTAAGCTTTTTATGAAGGGTAACAATTACAGTTGAAGGCTGAGTTGTTGATATAGCTCATAGGTAAAATATAAAGTCTGCCTTGATGTGATTAGTACTAATGCGTTGTTAGTCCACAAGAATCAGAGATATTTAATGGGGTGAATTCATATTCATAGCAGTCTAAGAAACAGGGTTGGTCCACATTAAAAAAATGCATTTCAAAATGGAAGGGATTCATAAAAGGATTACATGATAATTTAGTCTCCTGTATGTCGTCTTACCTAACTGTATAGGCATGGCACCTCCTGTACTGTAGAAGTGTGCAACGTGTCCCGGACTAAGATCTGAAATCATCCTGAACAAAATGTGCACTATCTGGCCTTATGTACATGACTTAGTTGGCTTGAAACATGTATCAGGATAGCAGCTGATGTTTGATTTAAAGCAATGCCACAGTCCTCTTGTGTTGATATGCTATTTAGCATTGCAAAGATGAGCAACATCATTAGAGCAGTATAGCAAATCATAAACTAACAACACTTTTTTGCCATAGTAAACTACTGCTGCTGCTGCTGTGGTGGGGGAGAGGGGATTGACAATGAATTGTAAATGAATTGCTCTTGCTCAGGACTGCAGGGGACAAAGCACTATGGAAGGCAAGACCTATTGACAATTGTATGATTATTGTTTGTTGATTTGTGTTTTTTTCCTTATTTTTTTTTTTTTTTTATTGCTATAACACTTTCACTGCCCACAGCTGGCAGGTGCATACCCAACAGTACTGCATATAATACATGTACAGTGAAGAGGAATTGTGTTTCAGAATATCATTAGCTCAGTCTTTGTTTAAGAATTATACTAACAACAGAACCACATATGAAAGGCAATGTATGCAGCTTTGTTATGTAATTGCACACTATGTTTAAGAATATGGCAGCTCATTTAAGAAAGCTTTCAGAAGTGTTAGCTTTTAGAAAGAAATATATGAAAGAAATATTCACAAAAAAGAATGTTTCAACACAGTGGAAATGATGTTATCACATATTCAATAGCTTCATCTTAATTAAAGAAAAGTACCCACATGCGGTAAGAGTTATGTAATTACCCTCTTTTCATGAGCATTTTTTTAATTGCTTTACCTCTTTGTTACAGATATCATTAGTGATTCTTTTTAAACTTCAGTGAAGAGAGAAATGGAGAAATTAACAAAGAGTAACAAATTAGACATGATACCATCAAAGAAAACATTGAAATGTAAGGACGTATCGATCTAGTAATAAGCCCTGTGTGCAACTTGATTGCTCACTATGTTAGATCATTTAGATTTCATCTTAGCCACAGATTGCTTTTCATTTGCACTCACTTAGCATCTTTAGTACAAGGCTGTTGAAGATGCAAAGGAAATCATTTCACAGACATACAGGCTGGCCAGAATTAGAACTTTAATTAAAGTTAGCTGACAGTTTTAGGTATCTTCTTAATTAGTGCAAACAGCACTTTTAGAGGCATGTTAATTGTGATAAGTGCTAACTAATCTCTTTCATAGATTATAGAGGCTCAAAAACCACACATGATGATACAAGTGTTGTAGACAGAGTAATGTATTTCCAAAGACACAGAACCATTACTACTCCATGCACTTTTTTTCCTACTTGTTTTTATTTCTCAGTAAAAAATAATAACAACTTGTTTAACAATGGTTGATTTTCATGCTGCCTGAGGCCATGTCAGCTCCCTAACTGATGCAGTAGTGATTCATGTTGAGAATGACTGCTTCCGCCTTTGGATGTCTCAAAGGTCACACCATATACTATCATCAGTAATGCAGACATTTTACTCAGTCTCTTAAGTGTGGTGATAACTGCACCGGTTTTACTTTCTTTTTTCCATTTTCTGTATCCTTTGCATTTGGGGGAACAAGCACTTTTACATATTAGTGAAGCAATACAACCACTGAGCAAGTATGCTACTTTTCACTTGTTCTGCCTACCCTGAAATACTTGTAGCTGTAACAGTACAAGTGAAAAGCATCCCAAACCACTGGAATTTTTATTGTGAGAGCACTTTGAAAATTCTGCTTACACTACATTATGTTCTTCTCCTGGGTCTATATTAGAATCACGGAAAGTCATTTCAGCGAATGGCTTTTACATCGAAAATGCCATTCGTCAAACTCGCTCTTGTGGGGGGGCGGTGCCCCCCACACCCCCTGCTAATTATATATACCAACTCTGAGATTGTACTACAGTGAGGAAAGACAAATCTCCTGATCTTCACTGTACCACAAACTCACTACAACAGTTTGTTGAATAGCATTTTTGATGTAAAATGCCATTCGCTGAACTGACATTTTGTGGTTCTAATATAGACCCCCTTCTCCCTGCATTCACCATTTGAATATTATTTTCACTGTGAGGTGAACTGTGTAAGGAAATAATGCAATGCAGGTCAGTAACTTAAATAAATAATACCTTAACTAAAGAAAGAAGCATTGCATTTTATATATTTGTTTATATATTTTTTCAAATCTCTTTGTATGTAACATCTCCAATGGAAGCAATAAAACATCTACTGTTACAGCCACACGGTATTTTAGTGAGATATTTTAGTTATCATCTTAACTTATGTTTAAAGGTTAAAGTAGTTGGAAGTTCTGTTTCTCAAAATCAGAAAATATAACAGTGCAAGAGGTATCATAATATTTCTATTTTTGTATAGTTTGGTTGCTGCAGTCTAGCCTGAGATTTTAAAATAAATTTATAGATTCATAGATATTCCAAGGCAATTCAGTCTTATGACCATTTAGACCCATGCCAGTACCCTCTCTTATACTGCATCTCCTTTCTCCAGAAGGACCAATCCAGTCAATCCTTTAGTAAAATTTGTGAATACCAATCCATCCATCTGGATTATATTTAAAGGACGATAGTGAATTATACTCCATACCATGTATTAGAAATTTATATCGGAGGTTTGGGAGGCACTGGGATATAAACCTACTTATTTACCTGTTCGTGAAGATTAGGTCCCTGGTTCTAGTATTACTATCAACTGGACATGTGGAGATACATGAGATCCAGAATAAGTGGTTCTATGTAGACATTGTAAATAAGACAGTGATCTCTCTTCTCAAAAGTCTGTAAGACACTGAGTAAAGGAATAGACCATCCAGCCTCTACTGATAGCTCGTTGACTATAGGCCTGTAATATTTTTAGCTAAAAATACTTTGGGGCCATTTTAATTGTCTGACATATTTAACAAGATACATTGCAAAGGTCACAGTACTCTGTAATTGATTTGATCAGTACTGAGTAAAAGGGATTACCTTTCTAGAACTTTGAAGATATTTAATTGGCAATTGGCTCTACTGAGTAAAAGGATTTTTTGAAAAGTGTTGTTACATGATGGTCAAAAGAGAGGAACATTTCAACCCAAGTTTCTAGGTCCCTGACTACATTTTCATTTTGTATTGGTGAATTGTCTATACAGTATGAAAAGAGGAGAGGTAGCATTTAGGCTGAGCCCACTGAGCTCATTTTTTATAGATGAACAGATGAGGGAAAGTTCATTCTAGAGGATGTGGGTGTCAGAGGGTGACAACAAAAATCCCCAGTTTGCCATCATCTGTGAACTTTGTTAGACATAGGTCTTGGCCCCTGCTTAGAGATCTGTGAAATAAAGGCCAAAAAGAAGAGGTGCCAGGTTCAAGCCCAGAGGAACACAGTTAGTCACTTTCATATTTTATGCTGAGGCATCTGCAACTGGCACTGTCTACTTGTGTCTTTTAGCAAGTTTGCTGTCCATCTTATGAAGTATGAGTCAATTTTTAAAACATTTAGTTACTGTGTGATACCAAAATGAGAAATGATACTGAAGGCCTTGGCCAGATGAAGATATGCCATGTATACTAAATGTTAACCATCTACAGCCTCTCTAGCCCTTTCAAAGAAGTTTATCAAATTCAATAGACAGGGTCTACTGTTCTCAAAGACAAAATGTCTGGGATTAAGTCTAAAAAGAGTCTTAATCCACTTGGAAGATGGTGGCCGACCTGTAAGCATGTTGTTAACACGGCTCCATAAACCGCAAGCAGTTAAACCAACCCAAAATATTCTCACTGGAGATATAAAACACTTATAAAGACTGGGCTAAACATCCACTAACCAGGAATACTCCCCAAAAAACACACTTGCTTACCTGTGAGAAGTGAATGACTTACCTCATTCAGACCAGGACCTGCAAAGCTGTAAGGATGAAAGTAAAGCTATTACTTAAGAGCAACGTATGATGACAAATGAAGCAGAAACTATGGACACACAAACAAGTAAATAAAAACTTTCAGCAGCAATTACACCAGAAAAAAGAAATTATTTCCAAACGAGTGAGAAAGATGAGACAACTAGAAAGCCAAAAGGGTACAAATATATTGGAACAGACCATTTCCCCTGATATAGAAGACTTCAAAATGGCTTTACAACCACCGCAAACAGTGATTCAGCAATTCACAGACCAGCTACAAATTTTGGTAAGAAAATAAACCAAATAGCAGACAGTTTAGAAAAAACAGAAACTAAAACATTGGAAAATGAAATTAAAATTAATAAGTTACAAGAAGCTTCATTTTCTAACAACAAATCCATTGTACAATTACAACAAAAATATTTGGATTTAGAAGCAAGAAGCAGAAAGAATAATATTCTGATATGGGTGGCACCTGAGAGGTGTGAACAAGCAGAACTAATGGAGGCTCTATGCCAGATTAGGGCTCCATTTATGTGGTCGAAAGGGCTGTTCATCGATTGCCCGTTCAACACGTAAACATCAAACTACCAAAACTTCGAACGGCCAAATAAGCAAATTTGTTTCCCAGGGGGGAAAAAAATTTGCTTGGCTGTCGTTGGGAATTTGCCCTTTCCTCCAGTGTAGTGCAATCTCAGAGTGGGTATATTTAGTTACGGGGTGGGGATGAAGCCCCCACTTTGTAGGGTGTGACAGCTTTTTTTCTTTGTTGTTGGTCAAGTGATTTTTTTTCCCCTGGAGAAAAATTTGCTTATGTGGCCGTTCAAAGTTTTGATAGTTCAGTGTTTGAGTCGATGAAAGGTCGTTCGATGAATAACCCTTTTGACAACATAATATAGACCCCTAGATTATAGGCTGCCTTTTGGAAGACCAGTCAGAGGCTAACCAGATCATCACTGAAAGAGCACATTGCACACTCAGAGCTGCACAAGTACAGGATAAATTGAGGCAAATCTAGGTCAGACTCTTACACTACCAGGATCTTTTAAAATTCTTGCTACAGCAAAAAGGAAAAGAATAATAACATGGAATGGAAATACAATTACCATTACAATTTGCCCAAGACTAAACCTACCAAATTAAACAAGATAGACATAAACTGTCACCATTTTGTGAATGTTTGGTCTCAAAAAAGATTAAATTCCAAATGAAATATCCTTCTACTCTGGTATTCCAAGAGAAAGGAGTTACATACTCAGTCAGAATGAGCAAGGAAGCTGAACAAGCCTTTTTAAATGCTTTTAATCCTACACCTGAGTGAAGGATGATTGAGAAGGGAAAGAAAGAAATTAGTTCAAATAGATTCCATTAGACACAGTGGACAAGATCAAAACATGCTGAATAAATGACTGTGAATGAATGATAATTTCAAGAACTAAAAATAATGCTTTGTGTACCTGAATGAGTGGTGGTGATAATTGTGTGTCCCTTGCAGCTGTGAAGATGCCTGGGCCATGTTCCTACTCAATGAAGGATATGCATTGCACTCCTGTTTCCAAATAAGGAATATTTTGTACAATGGCTTGCATGTATTGATAATGTTTTTGGTGCAAAAAATAATATTAAGCTGTTATGCTCTCACATTTATAAAGGAGCTCTAGACATTTTTACATATTCATATTCTCTGACTCGTGTTATTTTGTATGTTAAATAGAATGACTATAACATGTTTTTACAGTGTTCTTACAAATAATATGATTGCACTAGACAAGAGAGCTATGTGAAAAGTTATGCAAAGTTGTAAGGAAGTTATACTGCTCTTAACTTATTCTAAAATGCATTTTATATTAATTAACTTTGTTAAAATGTTAAGACATAAAGAACATAAAGGGTCTCATAATTATTACGATGGTTGCATATATAGTTCTTTATGTTTTGTTAGTTTATTCTCTTCCTGGCTGTATGGGGGTGTGGCTAGGCACAGGGATTTAGCAAGAAGAGTTAAGTGCTATATATCAATCTTTCTAATTTTGTGTATTATAAAATGGAGCATATGCTATGAGGATATCCCAAAGTGCCATCACACCGTATACTGATAAAAGGAGTGTAAATGTGGATAATAGATTCATGGAATGTTAAAGGTTTACAAATGAAAAGGAAAATAAATCTATTTTTTCACTTAGCATTTAAATCAAAAGAGGAAGTAATATGAATGAACGGACGGCGAACCACACTGGACCAAAATAAACAATAAAAAGTTAGCGCTTTCATTTACTAGTTTAGCAAACTTCCTCAGACAAGAATACAGGTGGACAGATACAATTTATAATTTCAAAAATAGTGACATCACTTCCTGCACATTAGAAAAAACAATCTCAATTTAAAGTTACAACATATAATAATTTTTGCAGGTTTGATTTGTTGTTAGTCTTTAGTATGAGTGTTGTAACTTTAAATTGAGATTGTTTTTTGTATTCTTGTCTGAGGAAGTTTGCTAAACTAGTAAACGAAAGCGCTAACTTTTTATTCTTTATTTTGGTCCAGTGTGGTTTGTCCTCCGTTCGTTCATTTAAGTGTTGCAGTTTTGCTATTTACCAGTTTTTTCATGTAAAAGAGGAAGTAATATTTGTACAAGAGACCCATATGACGGGAGGCCAATGGAAGGATGGATTAAAGCAATAATCAAATTGGGCAATATGTCAAATAGTTCAGGTGTGGCAATTATTAAAAAAACCTTAAAAAAAACTCAGATATCGAAGGGAGATGGTATTATATAATTATTAAGAATATGGGGAGACTTTAATAAAGCCTACATGGACTTTTTTTCCATGTAGGCATAGTAAGCAAGTGTGCAATCCAGTAAACAGAGCTAAGTGGTGTGCATGAGTGTACCAACACAGAAGCATTTGTGGCATGCAAATCACCTGCAAATAAGGCAGGTAGAGTGATCCAGAAAGCAGAAGGCAGTCCTGCAAACCCCATGTTGGTGTCCATAGTGCACACAGAGAAATTCTGCGTACAAGATGTAAAGAAAAAAACAGGGGCTGTAAAAGGGAATGTTGATGGGTAGGAATAGCATAGCAGAGACAGAAATGTGCAAAACTATCCATCGTGTGTCCAAAACCATATGGAAAATGGTGTAAAATAATGTTGTTTTTTTAATATTCTGGGTATGTTTGCATGGCATGCTGCAGTGCGGAAACATAGTATTATGAAAAAAAAAAAATTAAAAAGTGTAAAAATGAAATTTAGTGGTATGTGACAGTAATGTATTATAGGACTCTGCGTGGAGTATCTACAATGGTGGAATGGTTCTTTTGCTATGGAGGCAATGCCTGGAACTGTATTGTTTCCAGGTTGTGTGCACGGATCCCTATGCAAATGAGCTGTGATTACTGAATAGCACAAATGGGTTGTTTCCAGGTTGTGTGCACAGATCCCTATGCAAATGAGCTGTGATTACTGAATAGCACAAATGGGCATCTGTCTCAACAGATCCCATGCATGTAGGCACAGAACCATGTTGGTGTCCACAGAAGAGGTAACTGACATCAAAGGGGAGATGTCTGAGGACTTGTAAGCTCGTTGGAGCTCAACAGCACCTGCTTGCATGGCGTGGCACTCTGCTGAGTCGGGAGCTGTGTACAGTGTCTGCTAAGCATTGTTTATCTTCCGGGTGCATTTTTCATCATGTTTGTGTGGTGCACCATCATGTTGAGCATGACCTTTCATGGGGGCATGCACACTGAGTGCACAGTCCTTAATGATGTACTTGGCAGGTGGAATGCATTATAGGTAGCCAGTCACACATGCTCCACCTACAGCAGAGCATCATAAAGGTTGCATACACCCTACAATCTGATTTCACCCCCATACTCTGCACCAGTGGAGTACAGACTTGGGAGTTTTAACTGAAGGAATGCTAGGGGGTGCTGCTGGTCTGCTACATACATATGTGCTAGATGCTAAGGTCAATGCTGCTGCTGCTGACTGTAGGCCTAGACTGAGAAGGAGAAAAGTGTTCAGGCTCAGGGTAACCTTTCAAGAGGAACATGAGCTCGAGATAATCGAGCACTACAGGGTGGACAAGGACATACTACAAGAACTCACTGAGCTCTGCTGACCCCAACTCAGACGCAGAACCAACAGAGTGGAACCCATCCCAGTGGACATGAAGGTATGTGTAGCTCTTAGAATACTAGCTACAGGTACCTTCCAAAGACCAACTTGGGTCAGGATGGGGGTCTCACAGGCATCAGCATCCAGGGTACTCCACCAGTTCCTGGATGCCATGCTACCACATGCCAATGAGCACATTTATTTCCCCTCATCCCTGAGTTAAGGGCCAGCAGTATGCAACACTTCTACCACGTAGCACACTACCCTGAGGTACTGGGTGCCATAGATTGCACTCATGTACACATCAAGGCACCACCTGTTGAGGAGGGTAGAATCTACATCAACCGCAAGAGGTATCACTCCATCAACTGCCATGTTGTGTGCAATGCCCAGGGCATTATCATGAATGTATGTGCTGGCAGCTCTGGCAGTTATCACAACTCCCATATCTGGCACACATCACAGCTGCACCAGATGTTTGCTAGGGGGGCATCCCACATGGCCATTTACTGGGGGATGCTGGCTATACACTGGAACCGTGGATGATGACACCCATCAGAAATGCGCACACACCAACTGAAGAATACCATAATGATGCTCATGCACAAGCTAGGACCATCATAGAGTGTGTGTTTGGACTGCTGAAGTTCAGTTCCAGTGCCTCAATATATCTGGTAGAGCCCTACAGTACTCTCCAGCCACATGTACACACATGTTCACAGTATGTGCCATGCTACACAACATAATCCTGCAGAAACAGCTGCAGCAGGATCAGAAAAGGGAAGGGATACACAGCCACCCACCAGTTCCTGGGTCACCACAGCCACGCCTACAGGGGGACTCCAAGGAGGAAACCCCTGAGGTTGTCCCTGTAGGCAGACATAGGTGTGCCCAGTATGCCCTGGCTTGGCCAAGAGACAAGACATACCACATGCACTGACAACCTAAGAATCTAGGGACTGACACCTTAATCTGACTCACATACATATTAGTAAAAATGATGCCAGCCAGCCCACACAACCTGTACCTAGCCATGTTTTGGCTGTGTACTGCTTGCATCAGACAGAGTCAGCCCCGAACTAAAGGTCTGTTAACTGCTGCATTCGCAATGTGAGTTACACACCTATTCACCACTTGTAAGGGGTACTAGCATATGGTAGCATATGTATGGACCTGCCACATGTATGCAAGGGAATATAGTGGGCTACTGGGCTACTTGAGAAGATGTAACAGCTATGTGGGACAAAGCATACACTGTCCAATAGTATGTGTTCCATAATATGCACTAGGCCACATGGCTGAAAAGTCCACTTCATTATTCAAGGGAGATGGCAAGCAGTGGGGTTATATGACAGTTGCACAACTGTCTATGCCAACAGAGCATGGGCTGGTCATCCCCCACCAACACCACATCAGTGTACCCATACAACTGCTGTAACAGTAAATCCGCAATGATATATCAGCAGACCAGCCAATTCCGGGGCTGTGACAGAACCTGGCCATACGTTCTATGTCTCATGTAATGCAGGGGTGGCAATTTATGTCTGTATACTGTTGATTGTGTGATGAATGTCACATCCCTGTCTGGCAGCCTGTGTGGCACCATTGGCTAGGGACATTAGCATGGGTGATGGTACTGATGGTTTGAATCTGGCAGTATCCACATATTTTGCATGTGAGGTAGTCGTATGGTGGTGTCCCCAAAGACTGTCATACTCCTCAATTTGTTACTGCATGAAAGCTGGACAAAGCCAGAAAGAATAGGGGGACAAAGGGCCAAAACAAGAGAAAGACATCCAGATGCTCTGATTCACCTAGAAGGTGGCTAGTATGAAAGCAGGTTGCATCAGTATAGCATATAGAAGGATATAAAGTCCAACACTCAAATGTCTGTCTATAGTTAGTACTATTCACTGACTGCCTTATACAACATTTTACTGGAAAACAACAAATGTATGAGGAACAGGCCATATATATGGGGTGAAATGCTGGACACTATGAAAAAACATGTACAGTGAGAGGCATAACTCTCAACTGTACAGATTTTCACAGAATGTCCAGATTTTTGCCTCATATATTTGGTCCATTTTTCATAAAACTGTGTTTTGACAGGCAAATTTGTGGCAAATCATTAAAGACTGAAGTTATAAAATAATGACAGGCATTTGAGTTTCAGACGTCATACCCTTCAGCAAATCCATGCTAAAGCAAAACTTGTTAGTCTATCACCTTTCTAACTTTGTAAGTGCAATATTAAAAAGTTGGCCCTATGTTTGGGCCTTTGTCCCACTTTTATTAATGGCTATATCCATATTTCTTGCTGTAAGAAGTTGAGAGGTATGGTGAGAGGTATGCAGACTGTGTGAGGCGTTACATCATGTACCCCAATCACATATTAATTACAGCACACAGATGGAGAATGCCATGAACAATGTCAGGGAAGTGCTGTACTGCGGAAACAGGTCCAGTTGACAATGTCTGTTGCACATAAAATCCCAGCCTGGATTGCAGGTAGCTCTGGCCAGGAGTCACCTTGTAAGTACTGACAGTCCCACTGGGCATGCTCCTAAACTTAGCTAACTTGAGTGCAATTCTGTTGCCTGTTCCTCACAAAGACCTGCTATGTGGAAATATGTCTATTCATACACATAGCTACCTCTATCAGTATGTACCCCATATACATATAATACTGATATCTATATCTATATCTATCTATCTATATATATATATATATATATATATATATATATATATATATATATATATATATGTATATATATGGGTCTACTTTGTTTCCTTGAAAGCTCATTTCACTGAATTTGAATTCACCCTGACCAAATTGCTGAAAGCTCAAATTACTGAAAACTCATTTCACTGAATCTTATTTGACTGAAGTGAAGTACTGGCACTGTGCAGAGTACTGTAAGGCAATAAAAGGTATATGCCCTTTTCCCCACTGTAGTGCCATCCTGGAGTTAGTGTATATATATATATATATATATATATATATATATATATATATATATATATATATATATATATATAGATATATATAGTTAGGGTATGTGGGGGGCACAGCTTCCCACATTGAGGGGTGTGGGGTATAGCTATATATATATATATATATATATATTACAATGATACATAGAATCCTGACATATATTTACAGAAGTCATATACATAATGTACACACACACAGCAACATTCATAGATAGATCCCTGTTATACACATATATGTATATGTGGGTCTACTTCATTTGCCCTAACTTCCGACTGACCGACACCCATTTGCCCGACACCAAATGACCGAAATTTCATTTGACCGACACTTCATTTGACCGGCGAGTATTATTGGCAAGTAAATGGGTTATGCCCCCTTCCCCCACTGTAGTGCGACCCTGGAGTTAGAATATATAGTTGGGGGGTGTGGGGGGTAAAGCCCCCCGACTTAATTTCATATTATATTGTTTAGTTTTGCTTTAATATTGCTTAGTAAAACAAAAGTGAGTGGGTGGCTTCACCCCCCCCACACCCCCCTAACTATATATTCTAATTCCAGGGTCGCACTACAGTGGGGAAGGGGGCATATCCCATTCACTTGCCAATAATATTTGTCTGTCAAATGAAGTGTCGGTCAAATGAAATTTCGGTCAAATGGGGTCGGGCAAATGGGTGTCGGTCAATCGGAAGTTATGGCAACTGAAGTAGATCCGTATATGTGTATGTATATATATATATATATATATATATATATATATATATATATATATATATATATATATATATGTATAGGTTTACCACCATATGGTCAAACCTGTATATGTCTGAATGTAATTAATGAATCCTGACATGCCGAATGGTCAGAATGTCGCAAGAACACTGAAGATGACATTACCACCGCTCTACATCCAGAAACGAGTGCTAACATGGGTCAAAAAGGGGATGGGAGTTTGTGATTTGCAACATCCGCATTCACAAATGTGGTTATGCATTTTATGGCCCTGTGACTAGCTGCTGGCCTCCATATTGCCCTCCTCAACAAGGCCTGCTGATGTCATCCACCTCAAGAGCATTGGCTGACAATCTAATATCAGATAAACTCCATGGCACATGTGATAAGTACTGCAAGCTGTAGTGTGTAATTGTAGATAGGCAGGATTTCTAATTTCACATCAGCCAACTGTGTGTATGCATGTGTACACTACAGACATAGCCTTATGAACTAGCCCCATACAATGTTTATGCACTTTTTGGCCCTGTGACTAGCTGCTGGCCCTAAATTGCCCTCCTATACATATTCATAACTGATGTCCGCCACCTCTCTGACCTGGGCACAGGATATTTTATAGATGTTTCAACTCCATCACCACGCCTTCCAGATTTGTAATTTCAGATAACCCAGGTGACATGTAGCCAGACTGCCCCCCTTGTCTTTGGTAGACTGTTCTACACATATGCATATGCATCTAGGGTGCCATGCACTTATACTGCCATACCTTTGCTGATGTCATATTTCTGCTGTGCTGCCATGCCACCCTGTGCTGCTGTATTGCTGCCATGTGTCCACAGCGTATCCACTCAAACTCCTGGAACAGAAACATATACAGGTCCATGACATAACTGTCATTCTGTAATGCTACTGCCAGTCCAACATCATGCAACAAAGATACACAAAGTGTGATGCATAGTCATGACACATGCCATAATACAGTACCTGTTGTGGCCCACAACAAGTGGCATGGCAAAACAATACTATACTACACAAGTACATGTCAAGTGATATAGACACCCTGTACATCAGACACATAGTAGCATTTCCCTGTATTGATGACACAGATGGCAGGAATGTGGCACAGGTATCATCACATGTGGTGTGGGGGTGCCGGAGGCCTAGGTTGTACCAAACAATTGACAGCATTTGTTTGAGTCAGAAAGGGATGCGTGTTACATGGACCATGGAGAGGTGCTATGTGTGTCTGTAGGTGACCTGCATGTGACAGTGGTGTCTGAGTGGATTCACTACTGAATCCCAAAACCGTACAATACCGACACTGAAAGTGCAGAAGCCCAGAAGAACGAAACTACAAAATACCGAAATCAACAAAACAACAAAATAAAACCCCCAAACCAGCAATAACAACATTTATGCAGGGGGACAAGCCCCCCTGCACCCCCCACACCCCCCCTGTAACTTAAATATACCTACTCCGAGATCGCACTACACTTGGGAGAATGGCAAACTTACCTTTAAATAGTATACGGCAATCTCCATTATTCGCTGTCGGGATTCTGAAGTTTCGTTCTTCTGGGCGTCGGTATTTTGAGTGTCAGTATTCTGCAGTTTTGGGCTTTTGTAGTGTTCCCATTTGAGTATGTGCATGTACACTGTCAAGCCCACTGCTAGCCCTACACATGCACATGTGTATGTTGGACAGTTGTGGAATGTACATGGTAGAGTGGACAGTTCACTGTCTCTGGCCACGAGCATGGGTACTGCCTCTGCCAGGAGTAGCACTGGCACCACCATGCCCAGGGTCAGATGCTATGCTAGTACCTGAAAGTCACTGCAAAATGCTAGGGCTGTGTCTCCCACAGGACCACCTAGAAACGCATGCCCATAGCCTGCCTCATCATGGTGTGGACAGCATACTTCCCTCTGTAGCACTGGCAGTACTGCAACTATGGGAGCGTGACTATGCACGGCCACATGGGCTCACAGCAGATGGTGTTGCTGACCTATGTCCACATGCTAGATGAAGCATCTGTCTGGTGTTAGTATCAGAACAAGCCTGTGCCTCCATGGTGGCCCAAAACATGCATTGGGAGACCTGTGATATCACACCTGCCACAGGTGGTAGATGGACAGCAGTCATCCTACGAGCTTCCCTGTCAGTCTTCCTGTGTGGGACCTCACCAGCGCTCTGGCTATGGCCAGTATCTACACTCAATGACCCCATAGTTGGCACACTGTCCTGTTCAATGTCACCACCCTCTGACTGTCCAATATCTGTGGCCTCTGGGGACTAGGTATGTGTGGGAATACTGACTGTGTGCAGTGACAATGGGGGTAGAAGAGGGATGTCAACCTCTGGAACAGATTCAGCCCCAGACAACCCCACCTGTGCCTCACTTTGGCTACCATCACCATCAGAGTCTGATGAGACACTGACATCAGGTTGTGAGGGGGAAGGCTCCAAACCCCCTCCCAGTCACCTGTGAAAACCAAGACAAAAGCAGTACATTACTACCTGCACTTTTATGTATGGTAATCCACACAGACTCATACAAATGAGGATCCACAACTGCATTACCAGTCACACATCTTCTTATCTCCACTCCCATGCACAACAGACAACCTCACACCAACATACACAGACAAGTCAAACCCTGTATAATATGCATGTCAGCCAAATCCAGGTAAAGTTGCCAGTACAATCTGCCTTTAAGGTATGACATATGACACTAAACATGATAGACCTACACATAAAACCCAGTACACCTATCTTGAGAATATGCCAGTACTAGTGTGACTGCCTTAGGTATGTAGCATCTCCCTTTTGTGTCTGAACATGCATCTTGGAGTAATTGCCTCATGTATACCAGGCTGTGTAGCCACTCATAACTATAAGTGCAGATGTGTCGATAGTCGTTCAAATACACACCTGTGACTAACCAGTCTATGAACCATAGTTATGTGTTCCAGAATGGAACATACACATATTCTATTCTGGCTAAATGCAACATTTGTACATAGGGCAATATGGCAGCCCTTAACTTTCATAGGGTATATATGATCCATAAAAATCTTTATCACACCAGGTACAGGACCACAGACTTGGGCCACTCCTGATGGACCTATGAAAAGGTGAGCGAGAGGTATTGTCAGCACCACCAAATGTTGCAGCACTACAAGGTAATATGTTCATATATCCACATATACAGTGGCTACTGTGATACTGGCTGTATTGCTGACATTCTGAGTATGTGTACACAACTGTGCATAAACCCTAACCCCCCCCCCAATGCAGATAGACCTAACACCCAGGTACAGGTATGTACAGCCTGCCACAATGTCTGATACAGTATTACACTGGTAAACACAGCATGCTTACCTGGATGCTTCTCTGCTGTGGAGACTGTGGCACCCATCTCCACAATGTATGTTGTGATGGATGCCTGGGAGCTGTTGTGTGTTCCTAGGTTCACCAGGAATTTCTCTGTGGCTGTGAGTGGATGTTCTGTCACAGACCCTCCACCGGTGGTGGCGTGATCCCTGGCAACATCTGTTGCTCTTCATCTTGCAGCATTCAGCATGTCTGTAGCCTGGTGCTGGACCAGCTCATAGGTCCTGTCCCACCAACCAACCTGACTGACATCCCACACAAGGTCTGCCCACAATGCTGGCTGCTTCTCCCGGTTATGCATCCCCCTGGACAACAAGATCCGATGGTGCTGTCTCAGTCCAGCTATCATGTCATTTTCCACATCTGAGAAGGGGAAATGTCTTCAGCAGTACATGTTTCCTGAAAGACAACAAAAGGGGAACATATTACAGGACCAAATATGTGGACATCCACCACGTACAGATCCAGCACACCTATAATGACCTGTCTATCCACTGGTCCCTTACACATCATACCTCACAGTCTGGCAACACTCTATATGTGTGGATTCCACCAATATAGTAGCAATACTGGGTATGTCCTTGTGTGCCGTGATAGATTCTGCTGTATATTCCAAAACCCAGTAGTGCAGTCTACTGTGGTGTGACCCTATGGGCAAACTCCCACTAATATATCATATGGCCGCTGACAGACAATTAACATTGTGCTATTACAAGTGTATGGGGACAGTCCAGCAACACCAGTGTGCCACAATGACAGAAAACAATGCAAACCTGCTGTAGTGTATATTCCCTGTAGGCATCATATCTCTCAACTATACAGATGTTTGCAGAATGTCAGGATATTTTCCTCATAGTTTTGGTCATTTTCACACAACTTTGTGGATATCTGACAAATATTTAAACACTGTCACTGAGTTTTGGCCTTTGTCACCCCATAAATTATGGCTTTGTCCTGATTTCATGCTGTAAGAAGTTGACAGGTATGTTGGGCATAGCTGTCAACCAAAGAGGGACATATGTCAACAGAAACAGGGACTTAGTCAGACTACATCAGGGACATTCAGGGACACTTTCAAAATGTTAGAACTGTGTATGTGAGACAGTGACTGAATGAGGGAGTGAATTACAGTACATCATTTGACGTTACAGGAGTGTATACTCTTACTTGTTGTCAATATGTATTATGTGTAATCCACTACCTTTCCTAAAATGGCCAACCATTGTCAGAGGGATTGACAGGGACAGAGCTGAAATGTGATTAAAAATCAGGAACAGTTGAGAGGCATGCCTGTAGGTGTAGGACAGCAGAGCATCATTGACACGTCATTACCATAGATCTAAGACAGACTTACTGTTGTAATCTCTATTCCCCATACCTCCATCCTCCAATCCATATCCTGTTATATGGAGAAACGGTTACATACCTGTTGGAGTGTAATATTCCTTTTTTGAACATTGCTTCTAGTATAATTTTTGAATTCCACTCTCCGTGAGTGAAGTCTCATACAGAGCCATTCCCCATAAACAGCTGCTTGCCTTTTTAAGGTACTGCTCATTAGCAGGTAATTTCCTCTGCACCAGTCTGTGGCTTAGACTTTCTAATTGCAGCCAAAACAGCTGAATTGCACTATCATTGGCCAGTGACTGGCCACCACAGTGCAATATATAAGGCCTTCATGTAGACCTGGGCCCCTTTCATAGTTGTTAAGATGGACATCACTGAGTTGTGGAGAGTACAGCATCGCAGAGGGTAGGTACCATAACTGTCAACTGTATAGATTTAAGGAGTATGTCCAGAGTTTCACCTCATATGTGTGGCCAGTGTCCCATGACATAGTGGTCATCTGGCAGTTCACTGGCAAACATTGTGGGTTGCGGTCAGTAAGGAAAGAGACACACTTGAGTGTCAGATGTCATACCCGTCAGAATATGCATGCTAATGCAATAGCTGTTAATCTATCAACCTATTATCTTTGGAAGGGCAAACCATTACACATGTCCCTGTCTGTGGGCCTTAGTCCCTCTCCATTACAATTGGCTGTGTCCGGGTCCCTTGTTCTAGGGGGGGGGAGGTATGGTAGGTCTGTAGCAGCTACCTTTACATACAGTTGTGTATGCTACAGCTGCAGCCTAGCGCACATAGGGGGAGTGTGGATACTTTTGAGGACAACAAGCTGTACATGTAACTGTGGCAGCTGTGGCAGCCCTGTCATTATGGGAAAGCCAGGATAAAGGTACCCTCTACAGTCCAATTTAGACATGTGATTAAGGTACATCTGTTATGCATTGGTGCCAATAACAGAGTAGTAGACAACATATAGTTAGGCTATACGGATATGTGTAGTGTGTCCCTACCTGCAGGGCTCTGACTTGCAAAAGTGGGTAGCAGTTCATCAACTAGCAGTAACTTGTGCAGATTAGGATTGCATTACTCAGTCATTACTTGCTGTCTTTACAATAATGTAATTGGACTGCTAGACAAAACTGGATTTGAACCCAGGACTGTGTGTGCAAAATGTACTGCATGCAAAGCATTTAACAGACTGCACCATTGAGTGACTGCAAATGTGTGTGTATCTGCAAGATATATGTGAACATATACAGGCTGTGGGAAACATTTCTACATCCATCAGTATGTGCGTGACTTTATATGGCTGTATTTCTGCACCAGGGTCCCACTTGTACATGTATTTTGCCATTGCTGTCTTAACAGGTGTCTTTCCAAAAGTTGCTGATAAAAGGGCACACACACCTGCTATCACATGCCTCATTTACATCCATTATTATGTCTTTGGCTGTCTACTGGTGTATTATTGCACCAGAGTCCAAGGTAAACTCCCATTTTTCCCATTAGTTTTTACTTGAGTTGCATGCATAATGACTGTAAGTGGCAATCAGTATGTTTTGCTAGAAACACCTGCTTTGCATCAGATCTGTGTGGCAAGGGGGCTTAATGCAGTGGACTGTATGTAAGAGAGGCCTGGTTTTGAAATTTGGCAGAGGTGTTTATTTTGTATGTGTCAGACAAAGTAATAAACACATTTAATCATTAAAGCTCATTTAAGCATAGTTAAGCGAAGTGGTGGGGCACCCCACACTGTGCAGGTTTGCTTAACTCTTCACAAACCCATTCTAAAAAAATATAAAGAAAAAAAGGGGGGTGATAGGAAAGTGATGAAATTGGGGCAGGCAGGAGGGGACATAGTGAAAGGCAGTTAGCAGTGTGCAGGAAGGGTGTAGGAAAGACCCATAGCTATCCATATCTTGTACAGCAACAGCTGTGCATTTTGACTCTCAACCCCCAGAGGAAGGAGTGAGAACAACATAACTGCTTTGTCAGGCCAACTGCACCAGATTAGTGGTGTCCAGTGGATACATGTGCAACATGGAGAGCTATGTATGGGGTGATATTTTGTTTGGGACAGGTGCCCATTTTTTAAAGGTGAGTGTGGAGTGTAGGGAAAGGGACATAGGTACATGTGAGGAGGTAAGTTGGGTAGGAGAGGATGCATTTGCAGACAGACAAGACAGACAAGGCAGTAGACAGGGGCAGTGTGTGACACATGAGGGGGGTAAACACCTTGGATGGGGAGAGTGTTGTGGAACCAAGTCACACATGCCTCCAGATGGCAGCAACATGACTCACATCCCCACTCATGGGATAGTCAACACTGCTCCTTCACTGCCCTGAGGGTGGCTGCACTGAAGGCCAGCATGCTCTCAATCTGCTGCAGGTGGCATTCATAGCTCTGATGAACAATCCTGTGCACCATGACTAAAAGCTGATCATGGGTGACTGCAGCCCCTGGGCCACTGCTCCCAGGGTCAGGCTGGGCCCCATATTCTGAAACAGTTCCACCCAGCAATGCAGGTGGTGCAGAGGCAGCAGAAGGAGCACCACCACTCTGGGTCCCAAACTTTCTAGGACCCAGTGCCATGGCCAGTTGAGACAAGGTAGGAAGATCACCAGGAACAGGCCTACCCCGACGTGCTGTGGTAATGGAGGTATAGCAATAAGTATAGGTCAGTTATTAACAAAACATTGTTAGTAATAACATGGCAGAACATTGAAAATAATGCAATTAAATATCAACGCAAATTATGTGAAACACCACAATACATAACAGAACAGTCAGTATAATATCATGCCAGTAACAGTTGCTTACAGCATAAGGCTAACAAAATAGGTCATTTAACAAGATATGTTAAAATGCATCCATTATAATACACAACAACAATACATGTCCCCAAAACAGTTAATGTAAGAACATATGTTAATAGTAAACCATAACCAATAAATAACAGTAATAAATAAATGAAGATAATGGGGTGGGGAGAGAGAGAACATAAGTCCATTAGTAACATTGATGCTTTCTTCCTTGACAACAGTACTAGTATCTACTCTACAGGTCTATATTTTCTTTACGATTACAGTCAGTACAAGTCTCCTGTAGCTGATGTAGCACATACATACCTCTCAAGCATGCACGGGACACAATGGGCCAAATGGTAACAACTGTGGGTAGAAACCTACACAGAACACTTGCACATCAGGTGGACCTATATAACTATCAAGGTGTTCTCTGGGCTGAAGTGGTGCTACTGTGCAATCTAGATGCTCATTGCCATGATATTCCTGTAACAGGTGGATTACACACTATTAATTACATAAAGTGAAACTGTGACACTTGAGAGACATGTATGTGTACAGTACAGACACTAAACATCAGTCATGCCTTGGTTGGCAGGCATGTGAATAGAACCCAATAGCAGTGACTGCAGCTGCAGGAACTTTTAACAGATACTCCAGTCATATAGCCATACCAGGATTACAGATATTATTTCTGACTGCACTTTGGTGAGTGTTCACATTTTTGCTAACGATTTTAACAATCTGGGAAAACTAAACAAAGAATTCTCTACTCATAATATGGGCTACCTCACCCATTTATCTGTAGTTCATGTGTATAGAGAATTTGTGAGTGTTACATGACTCCTACTGTAATATTTAATGCTACCTATAACTGGATTTGAACCCTGGTTTGTGTGTGGCAAAATGTACTATATACAGAACATTTAACAAACTGTGCTATTGAGTCACTACTGCATTCTTACTTACTGATAGCTGCCTAGTGCTTACCTGGAACAAAAATATGATCTGGCAGTACTGCAATGGTGTTATACTAGATTGCAGTGACAGTAGAACACACATGCATGAAATAAATCAGTAACACAGATAGTAGGTACGCTATATATCAGTCTAACAATGCTGGAGTACACACTTTATTGTTAGTGGGTTGAAATATCTGTGAAGGCAACAAACAATATCAGATCATGGAGTGGACTACCAATTCCATATACCTTGCTTATCTGATGTTTGTGAATGACAGCAATATGTGAACAATATTGGCCTAGAGACAGCCTTGAACAGTACTACATGTGTTAAACAATACAATTGGCAGCCATTAGATTTGCATTCTACAGCTATTACAGTGTTCTACTTGATAGCCGCACCTTACCTTACAGCCTGAATGCGTACAGCTCTACTGCAATGATTACAAGACACTCCTGATGTACACCATTTCCCTTGGTGTTATTGGTATTGATTCATGTTTTATTGCAGAACAGTTAGCATTATTTCTTTCTTACTAAACAGCTCTAACTCCACAATTATTGCACTACAGACTTTATTGTATATACTTTAATGCAGTTCCTGGTATTGTTTTGTGTTTTTATTGCACAACAGTAGGCATTATTCATTTCTTGAAATACAGTTCTATTTCCACATTTATTGCACTACAGACTTTATTAAATATACTTTACTGCAGGTGATGCTTTACCCTTTCTTGCTTATTTCACTACAGTTAGCATAATACAACCATACTCACCACATTCACGGCACAATCTGGCCTTGTGCCCAGCATGCGACTTGACATTGCGAGCTCTCTCCTCTGCAGATGTTGGGAGAGAAGCACACCATTATGCATAAAAGTTTTGCAGACATTCAGGCTAGATTATTGGTGAAACAGAGGTAAAATTGCTTATATACTTGTGGAGCATCCCCTGCCCGAACCTTTTGGACCCAGGTATCCAAGAGATCCCCCTCTCTCCATTTTATGTCATCATGGTGGTGACGACACTGCTCACCTATGTGGCTGATACCAGTAACACTGGTGAGTTCTCTGGCTAGCTAGTCCCAGACCACCTTACACTCTGAGCCCTGGAAACCTCTCTGCAGCAGCCAGTCTTCATGTGTTTTTACTAGGAGTCCAACCATGACCCTGGACTCCTGAGTGCCCTGACATTGCACCCAAAAGTGTGCACCTTCACCAACACCAGCCATATAACCCTTCAGAGACAGACCCCCAATGGATTCTGCTGTATTCCCACCTGTTTGGTTTAATATAGGCTGCTTTCCTGTCTTTACACTTCATTGGGCAACATTCAAATAAGTGCAGCATCACTTCGCAGTGTGCAAACCAGTGCAGCTGAGCTGCGAAACACGAAAAATCACAGAACTGTTATGTTAACAGAGCTTAGAAGCACCCAAACCAGCCAAGCAGAGCCAAGCAGTGCATAAACATTGGTAGCCATTAACATGTTTATTTGGCACTTAGCAGGACTTAACAGAGCTTAGAAGAGTGCAGCGGAGCTATGTTTTAAATTATTCTCAAAACGTGTAAATTAAAATTAAATACTATTTGCCTTCCATGTATTCAAACCCTGGACCTACTACACATGGAGCCATGACTCAACCCATTAAGCTATATGGATATTCCTATATCAAGTGTACCTTTACGTATAACACTGAGCTATCTATAAGCAGTGCTAAGCACTGGTCCACACTGCGCAAACATGCTCAGATACATTTAAACATACATTTAAATAAATACTTAAATACATCCAGTTTCTATTTTTAGATGTTTGGCAGTTGTTTGCTATCTTACCTGTGGGCGCTGCTTAGCATTGCTGCGCTCCACTCCATGCCACGCAAACATGCTTTTTATTAAAATAAAAAAAAGCATTAACATAACACAGTAGGACAGTCCAGAAAGTCTCTTACTCATCTGCGGACATGTTTAGCACTACACATCTCCCTATACTGATTCTATACTTGTGTTCCTCAGCTCTCCCTCGGCAATGCACCATCATTAATATGCATGGCATAGTGCTGAGGGGGAATCATGTAACAGACACAGTAACATTCCATGTAGGCTCTACACTGTGCCTAAACAGATTTTATTAAATCCTCAGGTACATCTTTTAATAAACCTGTTCTGTTATTCAGCTTAATGTATATGCTACCCTATATCAAACAACAGGAATTTACCATGTCAATCTATAAAATATTAAGTATGTATTCCAAGTGCTTCTATATCATGGGGGGGAATTGGAATGCAGTTAATGATCCCATGACAGATAGGTCTGGTAAGAGTAAAACATACAATGCCTATGACTCAATGATGATCACTGACCTAAAAATAGATTACAGCTTATTTGACCCTTTTCATTTCCAAAAAATAAATACACTATCAGGGAAATGTACTTCTTATTTTCACTGATATAAAACCTGGGTGCAATTGAAGTTTTTCTTGATATCACATGTATTCTTAACAACCAACATCGACTTTTGTGTAGAACCAAGATATTTTTCTGATCACTGTAGAATTTTGCTCACTAAAGACTGGAGTAATACATGTAGAGCTAAAAAGGATAGTTATAACTGGACCTTAAACCCCACATTATTCCCAAAAGAAGATATTGTTAAAGAAATTAATGAGGTACTCGAAGAGCTTTTATGCAACTCTACTAGCTTCCAAATTATGCTGGACATACGATGGGCTACTGTAAAAGCACAGATCACAGGTATACTTATTAACAAGGCATCATATCATAAAAAATGTGTTCTTCAAAAGAAAAAAAAATAAAAGAGGGCATCTGCAGACTAGAGGATGAACTATACACAAACTATAACCCCAAAACAGTAAAAAAAATAAACGATTTTCAAAATGTTAGCTAGATATTGTGAATGGACTCAGACTCCATCAAAACTTCAAAGAGAGTGATAAACATTAACAAAGCTTACCACATAATAACCAAAATAACATATAAAAAAAATTATAACACAAATGACAAAATTGTTAAAATTTTCCAACAGATAAGTTTCTAGACATATGGAAAACAAAGCTTATTATTCTCTCAATTCAAGGAAAAGAACATTTTTTTAAACCAATTAGACTTTCCACAACTCAGATGAAGTCAACAAGATGTTTTTACAAAGCCATTTACCCAAGAAGAAATCCTATAAATTATAAAAAATCTTAAACCAGGCAAATCCCCAGGGCCTGATAGCTATACTGCCATCTTTTAACTTTTATAACTTTTGTTACTTTATTTACATCTTTTATAAAACATTTAGTCAAAAATTTTGAAAAAGTGTGCTACATCTATTTAACTATATAAAAGAAAATGGTATCATAGACCTATACCTTAACAACCCTAAAACAATTCTTATTCTAGAAAAATTTAATTTAATTTAATTTAATTCAAATTTCAATTTCATGCATCCAATATAACAATTCCAAACACATTTTTAAAGACTGTTATTAAAAACCTATCCAGATTCTTATGGGCACCCAAATCCATTCATATCAGTTACCAAAAACTGATTTATTTGAAAAATGTTGGGGTTTGGGCCTTCTGGACTTTAAAATCTATGATGATATAATAAAAAATAGAATTATAGGAATTTCAGATAATACTCCAGCCAAAACCAAAAGGAGCCCAGTCTAGGTTAAGGTCTGGTATAATCATGTAGTCAACTATTGATCTAATCCTAAACCCTTGCCTTTTCTCAGCAAAGAAAATGTCAAATGCATTAAAATAAATAAATATGTAAAAAATGAAATAATAACTTTACAAAATTAATAAAATCACTTAACCTAACAAACCCATTCCAAATTTTACAACCGATTCACTTTAACTCAAATCTTAAACTAAATAATTCAATTCTTAACCTAAACAAGCATCCATTAATCAAAGAAACAATTTTACTAGACATTTATATGTGTAAAAAAACTTTCAATTAATGGATTGAGAAATACTTGGAACCTTCCTAAAATTATCTGGTCATACTGAGACAGATAAAAGAAACGACTAAAGCCCTAATAAAGGACCTAAATGTTTATGCAAACAATATGAATCTATGCAGGATGTTATGGAATACCTTTACTGAGAAAAAGAAATGCTATTAAGTAAATATAAATTAATTGTATCTGTCAGATGCTAAGATGTTATTCTATACTCTAATTACTGGACCAAATTAAAACAATTCAAGACATTCAGAAATCCCAGTTGATCTAATTGTCTCTTACACTTCTCCCTTTTAAAAAACTTTTATATATCCAGCTAATGATAAACAACAATGCATACTTAACTCCCATGATACTTAACACATATTACTTCCATCCCCACCTAATTGTTTACACTGTGAAGATCAAAATGCAGATATCTAACATATTTCTTGAGTTGTAAATGCTTATATAGATTGTACTCATTAAAAGTCAAGCTAGAGAAAATGGGTTATACGGAGTACACTGTCTCCTGTGAATTTGCAATTTTACATAACTCCCTATTGGTCCAACAAAAAAAATACATGTTTTGATTACCCTGTTATCATTATTGAAATTGTATATAACACAAAACTGTTTTGACAGCTCTAAGATGTCATGGGATGGTTTTAAACAAGTGGCCTTTAAATATATAACAACTCATAAGGTTATGATAGGATGATACTAGACTATTGGGCCAGAGGCCCTTATAAGCCTTGCCAAGAATTTCACCCATGTTCCCTCAAAGTCAGCACCTGCTTCCCCTGTCCAGCAGGGATACAGGTGGGATCCCAGGGGTATATTTTCTGTTTCCCATCCAGTCATCCGGGTTCTTCTTAAAGATGGCTAGAGAGGTACTCTGCTTGACATGGAGAGGGACTCTATTCCACAGAAGGGGGAGTCTTTGGGACACAAATCTCTCCTACCAACAAGTTCTAGTAATGCCACAGACCAGGTTAAGGCCTTGCGTGTGGTTTGTGTGAGTGGAATTTGTCTTACAGATATGCAGGAACTCCATCAAGGCTGAGTCTGAAAATGCCTTGTTTGCCTGACACAGGTCACCTCTGAGCAGTCTGTATGAGACTTAGTAGAGGGACAGGGCTTTTAGCCTATCTGTATAGGATAGGTGTTTGAGACCCTGGACTTTCCTGGTCAGGAACCTCTGTGGTCTCTCCAACTATTGCATGTGTTTGGCAAGGTACATGCCAAAGGGGGCATTGTACTCAATAATGGGTCTGATAAGGGAGGAGTACAGTGATGTTATGACCTCCTTGTTCCTGATCGAATACCCTTATTTATGAGGTTTGTCATGTAGAAAGCCTTCCATACAACAGAGGGAATGCAGTGGTCAAAAGTCAGGTTGCTATCAACCTGGGTGCCCAAGTGCCTCACAACTGATTGCATGCTTAGTTTGTTGTTATTAATGTGATAATTACTGGGGATAACATTTTCCCCAAAGGGGATAATGATGCATTTCTTGGCATTCAGTTTGAGGCCATGCATTTGGCATCAGTCATTAGTTTCAGTAAGTCCCTCTTGGAGGATGTTCACATCACTAGGGGAATTTAAGACAGTGCCCAGCTTGCAGTCATCTGCAAACTTGGTTAGCCACAGACCACTGGTTTTGGCATGCATCTCAGAAATGTATATCACAAACAGTAGAGGCCCCAAGACTGATCCTTGGGGTAAACCCCTCACCATGGTCTGATACTAAAGGTGGCTTTCCCTACTTTGACTGAGTGGGTTCTATCAGTGAGCCAGTTAGCTACCCATCTGATAACATACAGGTTGAGCAATAGCTGTGAGAGTTTATCTATTATGCCTAAGTAGAGAATAGTGCCAAAGGTTTTGGCTAGGTCAAAGTAGGTGGTGTGCACTGTCTTCCCCTTGTCCATGGCTTTGGTGACTGTTTCAAAGAAGTCGACCAGGTTTAACTGGCATGATCTCCCTTTGACAAAACCAAACTGTGTGGAGTCAAGCGTTTGGAGGTTGCCAATGTCCTTGTTTATAAGGTCCATGATAATGTGTTCCATGGCCTTGCAGATCAGGCTAGTTAGGCTGATGGGCCTATAATAAAGAACCAAAACAAATGTTCCTACTACTAAAAATTCTGGAGTACACTCCTTGATCATACAGTACAATAAATTTAGTATTTTCAATTGACTACAAGCTGAACTAACTTCAAAATAGACATGGTATGAAGGATTTAAATTTTAAGGTTTTTTTCCTTACACAGAGTTTCAGCATGTTAAATTATTTAAGACATATCGTCCGTGCTGTATATGGTTTCTTTATTACTGTTTTCTTCTCCAACGTGTTAATGAGATTGTCTGTAAAATAGTTATTACATGGTCACATGGCTGACAAATTCTGTAACTGTGATAGTTTTTTTAAAAAATAAATCTTAATAAAGATATATGAAAAAATAAGAGTCTTAATACTGCAGTTTATGAGGTCAATTATACCTTGCATGACTTTGCAGATGAGTAAGACCGATAGGTCTGTAATTATATGGGTAAGTTGTAAGGCCACCTTTATGGAGAGGCATCAGGACTACTGTGCATCATTCATCCATGATGAAACCAGCAACTAAACCTATGTTAAAGAGATTAAAGTATAGATATACAAGGACAGGTTTAACACTATTAATTAAGCATGCAGGTATATTGTCATTTTCCATGGAGGAAGTGTATTTGGTCTTGGTTTGCACTTTCAGTAAATACTCTTCAGATATCATTGGGAGTTATGAAATTCAAGTATTTCAAGGTTCTGGAAAGAAGTCTCTGTGGTGAAGTTGGCACTAGTTTTGTTTCAAAGGATGCTGGCAATGATTATTGGGTCAAAATAAGAGGCACCATTTTGAATAAATTCAGAGCAATGTAGGGTATTGTTTCTGTTTTCTAACATAGCCAAAGAAAGATTCATAATAAGAAAACAAAATGAGACACAGAGAGATTAGGAAGGAAACATCTTGGAAAGCAGAAGGGAAAAGGATTTCCATTCTGGCATATAATTTATAATTCAATTACATATTTCGATCTATGGAAAAAGAACCCTTAATAATTAATATAGCATAGCTATATTAGAAGGCCTAAATGGAACTTCATATACAAACTGTTTGAAAGGCCATACACATTAATGTATTAACACTAGGATTCCAAATATATCCTAATCATTAATGACATTTATACAGATTTTGAAAAGGTCTGTTTGAGAATAAATTGATAACTACTATGAAATAATATTTTTGTAACTATATGGCCTCGTCCATTTGGAAGTGAATAGCATTTTTTTCTAGTCTCACATATTTGTGTCATAGACAGGATTGCCTGTGAAATAGAAACTGAGAAATGGAAAAGTAACACAGAAGAGTTTTAGTGACTTAGTAATTCCTGTATCTTCTCCCCAAGCACTAGTAATTCCTGTATCTTCTCCCCAAGCACTCTGATGGAGCCATTTCAACTTACTTTCAACAAGATAAAGTATTCAGACAAGTGACAAACATATGAATCCAATTCCCAATGTCAGAATGCCTCCAAATATGGTGAGGAGTAAAACAGAAGTAAGCAATTCTCCAAGAAAATACTGTAAGTGAAACAGATGATATGGACATTGAGGGAGCTATACTTAATGAATCTATAGTCTTAGAATTTAGTTCATTCCCACATAGCAACTAACTTTCTTCCAACCTGAAAGGGGAATTAAAATATCCATAGTTTAAATAAAGATGCATGAAGCTGAACAACAGTGTTACCTCCTGAACACATTGTTTGCCAAATGTTAGCCTTAGGAGCCCAAAATATATTCATTGAGGTACCAAAATCTAATTACCTAGCCCATTTTTCAATAATTACAGTTATCACATAAATTAAAACTAGACAGTTTATTCTCACTAACTCCGTATTTAGTCTTATATTCTTGAAAAGTGATTAGAATATTATTTTTCTCATTTGAAAATAATGTCATGCCATACTACAGATTCTTAGCCATGTTGTCTCTAAATCTGTTAAGATAAAGTATCCTGGTGCTTTTCAATCTGAGTAAAAATGTAATAGTCTAAACTAAGCAGCTAGAGACGTGACTTTCAATATAAACCTTCATCCCTAAAAGGACAGTTTTAACATAAGGAAAATTCAAAAAAATGTTTTTCACAATAGTTTTATGAAAACATAGTCTCTAAATCCAAACTGCTTCCCCATTCTATTTTCAAGTCATCATTAATCTTCCTTATCCATTCTAACATTTCAGTGTCACTGAATTCACTAGGAGCATAGTTTGTGTCTTTCGGCTTTTCCCAGTTAGGGGTCGCCACAGCGGAACTCCGGTCCGCTAATGATTGGCAGTAGAGTTTTATGTGCTGGCTTGCCAGGCCTAATGCACAACCTTCAATGAAGGAATGCCCATTCACGCACGTCGCCACACAGAAGACGCTCTAACTGAGAATCGAACGGGCAACGTCTAACTCTGAGGCAACAATGCTATAGCTAAAGTTCCAATATAAAAAGGTTTATGTCAACAAACAGTATATTTTCACTTAAATTATTTCTATTAATTCTCTTCATTCTAGCTCAGTTATCTGTTTGGGAACTATCAATATTTATTCACATAGCAGTTTATTGTGGGAGCTTTTGGCATAACATAAAACTATTAGAAAAAAAATAAAAGAAAATGTTTTTAAATATGTAACCCTGCAACAAAACAAGTGAAAAACAATGTTAATTATTAGTGCTAGAAGCCTGAAAAAGCTTGTAATGGAACTTCCTCTGCGTATACTTCAGGTTAATACCATCTCTCCCAGCCTTCAAAACCATTCTTAAAAACTTTCTAGTCAAAAGCTGGTTCTGTTTTTGCTAAACATCAGAATAATTATACTCCTAAATGTGAACAAAAACCTATTCATACCTTACATCTCCTTATTCTCCCTTATTCACTCACTTCCTTACTTCTATCTAATTTTCCCCAGCTTTCTCTCTAAATGTACCATAAGCCTGATTTTCATTCACTTTATATTGAAATTCATGGTTGTTTTATACTAAATTACCTTTAATATGTCTATATACTGTCTAAACTTTCTCTAACTATTAAATCATTGTCATATAACTAGTATCTATTCTTAAGCAATGTTTTCATATTATGTCTAATTTGCTATAATTATATAAACTGTAGTTTTTTTGTATTATTTTTAAAGAGTGTAAAGTTATTGTTCTTAAAATCTTTTGTAATAGTTTGGAACCTTCATCCCTAGGCTTTTGCTGAAAATGGGCTCTGACCAGTCACACTTTTCTGGTAAAGAAATGACAGTGAATAAATACATAAATAAATTGTCACATCAGAAAGCTAACATTAATATAGTTTTACATAATCTGTAATAATATTTTATGCTAGTCTATGATGTATTTTGACTTTCAAAGTTCTACTAATACTGTGCTGTTAGGCCTAATGTATTATTCGTAGTAGTTGCATTTATCTGTGATACCATTTGGCAAGATCATTACTCCTATGGGCCTGCATAAGTCCAGCTCACTCATCTCTTTAGCAAATATGTACATTAATTTATTAAATTATTGTGAAAATGCATTCATGCCAACAAAGTAAATGCATTTGTTTTGATTTTATCACTCTTTGTTCATATTAGCAGATGCCCTCTTTCTGTACTTCTATTCTATAGTGTTCGAATCTGAATTTGTTTATATGTGTGAACTGCCTTATCTTAGCAGCATGCCATGACTTAATTATCTGTCTTTAATAATAACAATATGAATCCTTATATACTGAGATTGTGATACGTAGGTTTTTATATAATAAGAAAGTGTAACACTGATTTGTTATGAAAAATAGCATGTGGAGTCATAAAGAAAGCACATATCTATTCTTCCTTAAATTTATTTGGCTAGGAGTAGTTTACTGGGTCTGGCTCAGAGTTTAATTCAGGATATTGATCCTTCTTGTAAACTAGTTTCTGGTAAAAGAAAGAAGGTGTCCTCTTTTCATGAAGAGATTTAAGATTCTGAATTGGAACAGGAAGATGCAGGGACAGATACATTTTTTTCTTCAGATTTCTGTTTCAGATTCAGAGGAGAGCTCAGTGTCTGATTCTCCCTTTGGGGGTTTCTTTTTCTCTGAGACTATTGCTAGAATGCGCCAGTGTTTTTAGTGCGAAAATGCTGAGGTTTCTCAGACCTTCGGAAAATATTATGATTTGTTACAGAAGGATTTTACAGAACCCACACCCATTCCTCCTGCTCTGTCTGCTTTAGAGGATGTGTGTTTTTCTCTCTGCAGTTTTCCTGATAGTCAGCCAGCTGCCCCTAAAAAGGCAGATAAGATATATATAGCTCCTCAGTCATTTAAATTTTTATGCACTATATCCAAAGCTGACCCAGCAGCTATAGCTTTAGGAGATCCCACTGCTACTAAGCACTTTAATTCCAATCCTACTCTTTCTTGTGAGGATGGTAAAATTATTGTAAGGTATTGAAAAAATGTATAATGCTGCATCTCTGATTTTCAGAATTTTAAATTGTAAAGCTCATATGCTAAAGTTTGTTTTGACAAATTGTGAAAGTATGAGGAATGCTTTATCTGCAGTTTCTTCTTGTGAGGAAAATTCTCTTTTAAATAACTTAGTTTCTTCTGTTGCACTCATTGTTTGCAGTGTGTGTATCACTCTATTGATACTTCTTCCAAGGTGATGATCATTTGCTTGTCTGCATTCACAGAACCTACCAAATGATGTTAAAATAAGATTTTATATTACCCCTTGGATAGAGATTTAGAGTGTTTCCTCCCTGCTGCAGATGTAATCAAAAAGTGTGACAAAAGAGGCAAGTTGATCCAGGGAACCTCTAAGATTTTCAGACCTCCTTTTCCAAATTGTCCTCATTCAGTTTTGGCAAAAAATGTAGTCTCAACAAAATTCAGGTAAAGAGACATTTAAGAAGAAATTACAAGGAGGTTCCAAAGACAAGTCTTGAACCTCGCAAAACAAAAGACAGTCCAACAAGTCTGAATTACTTTTTAAGTGACCGTGTGACCCCCTTTCACCATACCCCCTTTATTTCTTCCAGAAAGTCTGAATCTTCATATTTCTCTTTGGCAACAGATTGTTTCAGAAAAATTGGTTTAGAAAATCATTCATTAAGGTTATAGATGTAGTGGGAGGAAATTCATCTTTTCCAGGGGGCCATTCCTCATCCTTGAGATCAGCCTGTTTTGTTTCCATCCATTCTTCATCATATGCTGTCCCAAGCAGTGATTAAACAAGTTACTTCTTCTCAGGTGGGGAAGGATTTCCATTCAAGGATGTTGCTACTTTGAAAGAAGGAAAGAAAGAGAGACAATGCTTGGAGACCAGTTGTAGATCTTTTTTTCTTAACTTGTTTCTGATAGTGTCCAAATTCAAAATGATGTTACTTTACAACCTATTACCTTGTCTTCCTCCTTTAAGTTTCCTGGTAACACTAGACTTAAAAGATGATTAGTATCACATCTCTATTCATCCAGACTTCAGATGTTTCTTAAGGTTTGTTTGCTTGGATTACATCATCATTTCTCTAATATTACCCTGCTGCTGCATCAAGAGTGTTCATAAAGTGTCCAGCTCCAGTTATAGACTATTGCAGACTGCAGCATGTCCACATTTTTACCATATTTCGATGAACTACTTACCTCTCCAGTTCGTCACAAAACACCAAACGGATTGCGCTTCCAGTCAACAATAAAGGATGTCTTCTGTAGTTCAATCAAATGCAGCCAGGAATACACCAAAAATTTATAAAAGGGTTTACCTTTGTACCCACTAACATTCCAAAAATTGAAAATATTCTGTTAGACATAAAATTGTTTATGAGAAAATTAAATTTTACACATATGTTCAAGGATAGAAACACTGGAAGTAAGGAAAGTGCACTAAAGAGAGCAAGTATATTTAATCCCCCAATACAAAACGAAATTATGAATTTTGAAAGATGTGTAACTAGGAGGATACGTATGATGAACTTGTATAATACAGAACCAGTCAAAAACCTAACTGAAGTTGAAATTAAATTATTAAAAGAGCTGAGTAATGATGACAAAATAAGAGTCATGAAACCTGACAAGGGTGGGGGTGTGGTATTTATGGATAAATGGGACTACACAACCAGAATGATGGACATTTTAGATAATGAGAAACAGTACAGTAGAGTATCCAAAAATGAAATCAATATATCCTACAGACAGATTGATATAGTATTAGAGGACAACCTATTGCAGGGTTTAATTGATATGGATCCTTACAACTTCCTTCGAGTCTCAAAACCAGTTATACCAGCTATTTTCAGAATACCAAAAGTCCATAAATCTGTATATGATCCACCTATGAGACCTATTGTCTCGTCCCAGGGATCTAAGACCCAACCTTTGGCAATATATGTGGATTCTAAATTGAAGCAGTTCCATAAAAAATATAGTCATATTTTGGTTGATTCCTGGGATTTTTTGATGAAGATGGGTGAGTGTCCATACAATAATGACAGTGTTTTCATCACAATTGATGTGAGAGATTTGGTCTCCGTCATACCACAAGAAATGGGTATGATATGGTTTGAAGATATTTTAACTGAAATGAAATTAGTAACGAGTGATGAATTTAGGTTGGTACTAGCAAACATGGAGTTGGTTTTGAAATACAATTATGTGTACTTTCAGGGTGAATATTTTCACCAGAAAGAAGGAGTGGCAATGGGCTCGGCCTGTGCCCCTATATATGCAAACATTATTATGCTATATTGGGAAAGTAAGTTCGTGTTTTTATCTGACTATTATAGGTACATTGGTAAATACTATAGATTTTTAGATGATATTTTTGTTGTATGGAATGGGCCACTTGACAAGATAGATGATATATACATCAACCAAACTACGTCATTTTTACAACTTACTCACGATATTGGAAAAGATTTTATACATTTTCTGGATGTGAGGTTAGACAAGGATTACATAAATACGTGTTACAAATCTAATATATACAGAAAGGAGCATTTTTCCAATGCCTACTTACACTTTGATAGTGACCATTCATATATACTAAAAAAGAAAATTATAAAGGGACAAATGATTAGGATGGCGAGGATGATTTCAGATGATTCTGAATTCCTAAAAGAGATTGAATTTGTTTGTAATATGTTTCAGGAGAGAGGATATCCGTTAGATTTGATACATGGTGTTAAATACCAGGTTCAAAAAGGTAGAAGTAACTACAAATATACTCCTTTATTAGTTAAAAGTAACCACGTTTACGCAGTAAATGAAGAAGTGGATGGTAGTGTCCGTGATATGGTGGGGGGTAATCATAACCATCAAAAGAATAAAGTTTCTAGTACACCATACTTGACCCTTACATATTATCAAGGGATAGGACAGCTTAGAAAATGTATCAATGAGACCTGGGAAATGTTTAGGGAAATGACCATCAAGACTGATGTATTTAAAAATGATATTAGTTACAGTTATAGGAGGAATAGGAATATTAAGAACATCTTAGAGAAAAAGACCAACAATATACATGGGGCTAATAAAAAATGTGGGACATTTAAGTGTGGTAGATGCGCGCAGTGTGCATTTATAGCAGGACAAAAGGAGATAAGAATACCCAGTCTTAGAACAACACTGGTTGCCAAAACTTATAGTAGTTGCTATATGAGAGGGGTGGTATACCTTGCTTTCTGTAAGGTCTGCTGGAGCTACTATGCTGGGAAGACCGAACGACACCTACGATCCAGAATATATGAACATGTGAGGGACATTAACAAACATAATGAAAATAATGCTATGTACCGACATGTTTTGGTCTGTAAGGATACAGATTTCAAATTCTGGGTAATAGAGGAAGTAAAATGTCTTGAGAGGGATGGTGATTGGGAGACCCAACTGGAGTTAAAAGAAATTATGTGGCAACTTAGACTGGACTCTTGTTGTGGCAAGGGGCTTAATGACCACATTTCCATCAGCCCAGCATTGAAAATGCTTGCAGCTGATCCCAAGAAACACAAGTTATGACTACCACCATCAATATTTAACAGAACTATGTTGGACCTATTCCTAGGGTAGATTGTATATATATATTATTATATTTTTTTAGATGTATTCAGAATATACACATTCCTTGTTACATTGTATTTCCTGATTTTGACTTTGATTGTATTGGGTGTGTTTCTCTATATATATCTATACATATTTTTACACACACATAATTTGTACATAATTTTTACATAATGTGTCATTAATTTATTGGAAATTTTAAACATTTTTAAATATTTAATATATATTGTTTGAACATATTTTTATACAGTACAATATGTATCTATACATTATGTCACTTCCCCTAGTATATTTGCATTTATATTTATATTTATATCAGCATTTATACCTACATTATATTTATATTTTTTAAGAATTTTAAATATACATATATATTTACATATTTATACATTATATATTATATTTTACATTAGTATTTCATTGTAGTGGCTTTTTATATACATAGATATATTTAGATATTGTAGTATACACGTACACTTATATATACTTATATACTTATATATATTTATTATAATTATTATATATTTGTTCACCATTATGCCTATTATATATTTCCTATATTCGTGTTTAATACTTATGTACTGTGTGTATTTTAATCTGTAAATCACGTAGTTATACAGATTTTTAAAAGTATTTTTGGTAAGGTTTTACCTTAAGAAAATGAAATCAGTTAATTAATTATTTAATTAGATGCCAGCTGGTTAGTATAAAATGGTGCTAGTATTGTTAATCCTTGGATTCTGATGAAGTCTCCGAATGGAGACGAAAGTGCTTAATCTAAGGCTCTGGTTGTATACAGGACTATTGTTTGTACTATGGATCGTTTTGTGCAATAAACTTTTTTGGTGTATTCCTGGCTGCATTTGATTGAACTACAGAAGACATCCTTTATTGTTGACTGGGAGTGCAATCCATTTGATATTTTTTAAAGTGATAGGAAGTTCTCTATTGGCTGAGATATTTATTACACAAATCAAAATCCCAAGAGAACATTCTAAAGCCTTTTTTGACTCCCTCACACAGGATTGTTTTTCTGGGATGTCAACTAGACACATACATTACCTATATTCAATGATATTTTCTTCCACACACACAAAAAAAAAAAAAATAAATATTTATATTTTTTCTAAGGTTGTCCACTCATACTTCAGACTCTGTGAGGGAATACTAAGTATACAAAACAGGAACACAATCACTGTACGTTTGAAGAAACTCTTTTAATTCTGGTACCTCGGCCTTCGCCTTCTCCTGGAATACATTTTACAAAGTCAAACACCACCCTTTTTATATTACATCTAATTAGATTATTGGTGCACCATCCCTTTTTCAATAATTTAATTGCCTTGATTTTTAACCCAACCATATAAAATGCATCTAAAAGGACATTTTCTAACTTCACTTACTTTCATTATTTCAGACTTCATTAAATATCAAATATATATGAACACTTTTATACAAATATATTTACGTTCATATGCATGATCTTTTATATTTTTAATAAATGCTTTTATATAAATAATGTTGATAAATCATTACATTTATAAATATTTTGTTTTTTGAAACAAATATTATTATTAAATAATGCACTCTACATATATTATTCACTAAATTCTTTCTATAAACATTTCTTATTTCTCAGAGATATGTGGAAATAATAGGTTTAAATTTCCATGTTCATTCCATTGGGAAACAAGGTTTTATAATTGAGAATAAACCTGGACTCCATTTGTAACAATCTTTCACAAAATACAGTTTAATTTCAAATACATTAGGCCTACCCAACACACAAAATACAAACCCCTCTGGGACCCCCTTGTGCTCTTCACAAAAATGTTTCCCTACCGGACTTTCCATTCTTTTATGTTTTATGTCACCTAAATGTTCAAGAATCCTAAGCTTTACCTTTCTTGTTGTTTGTCCTATGTACCATTTCTGTTTCACACATCCACATCCTATTATGTATACTACCCCTGTGGAATTGCAGTCATAATATTCAAGGGCCCTATATATGACATCATTTATTTTAGTGCCATCCAAACTTTTGACCCGACTGCAGATCTTGCAATTTCCACATCTAAATGTTCCCTTTCTACTGTTCTTTCTAAGTGTACTGATATTTCTAAAATTCAATGTTTCCTTTAAGTTTGGATATCTACTATAAGAAAAGGTGACTCTTGATGGGAAAAGTTTTCCTATTCTATCATCTCCACTAATAATGGGCCAAAATCTCATCACTGCCTCCCTTATTACATCTGAAAATTGTGAGTATCTAGTGACAAAAAACATATTGTCACCAGACCTGACTTCCCCAAGCTCTAAGAAACTGGAATCCAAATTTTCATTTCTTTCATTCCGAAACTTACTCCTTGTTTCCGATGACTTCCCAAGTCCTAGCTCACGTTCTACCCTATCTCTGGCCAATCTAATATTTTCTTCAGAATATCCCCTTCCTTTAAGTCTTTCTTCAACCTTATTGAATTTGCTGGAAATCATTTTACTCTCTGAAGTGTGTGATCCTATACGTTTAAATTCACCAAATGGTAAAGACTTAAGCAGAGAATCACTATGCATACTAGAGGCATGTAAAAAATTCTCAGCTGCTGTCTTCTTCTGAAATGGTTTGTAATGTATTTTATTATCTAAACTCAAATAAATCTCCACATCCAAATATTGGATACTTTTTCCACCGATAGTGTAGGTGAAATCTAACCCCCAAGAGTTTTCCTTAATCTCTTGGACAAATTTCCCAAAATCTTCTGAATTACCCCTACACAAGAACAACAAATCATCAATAAATCTCACATATTTTACTACCTTGTTCTTGTAAAATTCTGAGGGATAAATAAAACAATTCTCAAAATGGGCCATGAACAAAATCGCATATGAGGGCGCAAATGCTGCCCCCATAGCTGTGCCCTCTTTTTGCAAAAAATGTCTCCCTTCAAATTCAAAACAATTGTGTGTTAGACAAAAATCCACCAAACTGAGAATGAAATATGTTTTCGGTCCATCCCCCAACATTTTTTCCACTGCTTTTAAACCCTGATGTCTGTTAATGCTAGTGTATAAAGATTTTGCATCCACACTAGCCCAATAAAAGTCATCTTCCCATTTGATGTCTCTTAGTGTAAAATAATGAAAGTAAGTGAAGTTAGAAAATGTCCTTTTAGATGCATTTTATATGGTTGGGTTAAAAATCAAGGCAATTAAATTATTGAAAAAGGGATGGTGCACCAATAATCTAATTAGATGTAATATAAAAAGGGTGGTGTTTGACTTTGTAAAATGTATTCCAGGAGAAGGCGAAGGCCGAGGTACCAGAATTAAAAGAGTTTCTTCAAACGTACAGTGATTGTGTTCCTGTTTTGTATACTTAGTGATTTTTGGAGCATTGAAGGAGTGGAGGTGTTGTATTTAGATCTGTGAGGGAATACCTCAGGATTTTGGTTCTCATGGCATCTATGATTCTCTTGATAACCCTGTCAAGACGCCACATGTGAAAGGTACAGTGGTATATACAGTCTTTGATTCTAGCATCAACACCCTTTATCTTTTCACATTCCAGTGATGGGGATTGTCAGAAAAATATATCTTTGGGTAGAGACAACAGATATTCTTAAACACAGCTCTCCTCTTTTCCCTCCCTGCTCCAAAGCAGTCACCACAGATGCTTTGAACTTTGCATGGGAGCAGTTTCAGGAGGGATTAAAGTGAGGAGGGTGTGGGACACCAACGACAGATACAAGCACATAAACATCAGTGAAATGTTTTTTCTGATCAAGCACTCAACTCTCTGAACCATCTTTGGTCTCCAGGACATCTTCAAGTGATTACAGACAATACCACAGTCATGTGAAACATCAACAGGCAAGGGGGGATCAGGTTCCACCCCCTTTGAGACCAGCCATGTTAACTTGTTGTATAGCTTCACATCTCAATCTCACTCTACAGGCATCTTACATTCGGTCAGAGCAAAATTATGTGGTAAACAAGCTGAGCAGGACCAGGGCAGACCCTCGCAAATGAAAAGTAGATCCCAGGGTCTTTCAAGATTTGATCTATCTCTGGGAATTCCTCAAGGAGACCACCTTGCTTCCTCTCTGAACAATCATCAGCAAAATTCTATTCCAGGACTCCATGCAAGAAGGCATGGAAGACAGATGCCTTTTTTTTTTCCTTACACGGGAATGTTTCTGCATGCTTCCCAATATCCACTAATATCCAGGGTACTTCTGAAGATTTATAAGGGATCCCTCAAGATCTTTGCGATGACTCCCTATTGGCTCAGGCAACCATGGTTCTCCCATCTTTTGGAAATGGCCAAGGGCAATTAGCACAAGCTTCTTCTCTGGCTGGATCTACTCACAAAAGAACTGAGATGTTTGTGACACCCCAACATCTGTCATTTTAAATTAACTACCTGAATTATATGGTCTTAATTCTTTATAGCCACATGTTTACTGATGACACATAGCCAGTATTAAAGGAGACATGAAAGCCTGCTACTAGAAAGTCAGATATTTGCAAATGGAAAAGATTTTGTAGTTGGTGCTAAGAAGATGACTTGCTTTCATTTAAGGCTAGTTGTTCTCTGGCTTTACTATATCTGTATGAGTTACTATGCTATGGCCTTTAAACTTTCTCTGTCATGTTAATTTATCAGTTATTTCATCATGCCTGCTCATGGATCCTCCTCAATGCAATTTCACGTCAAAATGTTCTTGAAAGGAGTTTTAAATAAGAGGCCTTCAATAAAATCAGTGGTTACTCCTCGGGATTTTAAATTTATGTTAGAGAAGCTAACCATGTGACTTAAATGAACAATATTAGAGATGGTATTAAATGCAACAACAGCTTAAATCCTGAATATTTTTTGAACAAAAACTTAAAGATTTCATCCTGTATTTACAAAGGATTTTATCAGAGTTAGTTTACAGGAAATTACATCACACTTTAAAAAGAATTCTACCAATCATATCAGCTGCCTACTGAATAATTAATCAATACATGGTGTCAATTTAAAAAGTTCTAGAAACACGTCAACAACACCTTAAATCCTACATTCAATACATGATTTATAAATTACATAATTATTTACTTAAACACTTATTTTATAATAATAATCTACAACTCAAATATTAAATCAGCGTTTGTTAGCCCTGTCTTTCAAAAATACTATAGATAAAAATATTTTCAATTAAGCCAGGTTTAACCACAGTTGCCACATAACTTGTTTTATTTTCAATGCATTAGCAAAGCCTCTTTCATCTACAACTATCTTATCAATAACAAAACATGTACATTTCTTAAACTTCTTACATTTTTAGAGTGTTTCTGCAAAGCATTCATTTCTTTTTCATGTTTATCTCATTCAAATAATTACAGATCTTGCCTTTTAATTTCCTATTATTTTTCTCCACATAAAATGTAGAACATAAAAACAACCCTGTTGGTGTCACAATTACAGATAAAATGCTAAGTAAACAACCCTGTTGGTGTTACAATTACATAATCCTGGGCACCCAATGTTCCTCAGATGCCTTCCACACAAACATAGGGTCCATCATTAACATACTTGCAATACTTACATTTCCCACATTTACTTATTTTTGATCTCAAATATTTTTGTGTATTAATGTGTCCTTTTTCCAGACAATGTTTTATATTTTCCCCTACTATAAGTAATCTGGAGTTTATTGCCTAATTGTCCTAACTTCTCTTTATTCTCCTGAGTGAAAATATAATTCCATACATCCCTAATAATCTAACATTCTCCATGTGTTTCATGAATTTAAGATATCATCATTGGCCCTATCTTATATAAATCCCCTTCCTTATTTCTATCATTTAATGTGTGAAACTCAGGGGAAGTATTATTTAGTAACTGGGCAGATCTATTTGTTCAACCCTTTATTATCTCTTTTTTAACCTTCTCAATTGACTTTTTTGGGTAACTGTTATCTATGAACATTTTTTTTTTCTAAAATAATTCTGTAAGGAAAACATCGTTATCTGTAATCAAATACAAAAACCTCACCATTCATTCCTTCATAATATTTCTCTTTTGAAATAATGGATGACAGCTTTTGAAATGTAAAAAAAAATAATTAGTGTGTGTTTTCTTATAATGGATATTTGATTTATAAATCACTATTTTTGTTAATGGTGACATCCAGCTAGCTTATTTTATCATAGCTATATTCATAAGTAAATAAAAAAGTGTATTGTTTAAAACATCAACAAAAAAAATCAAAGCTTTTAAATCCCCTTTCCTCAAAAACAGGATGTCATCCAAAAATCTAAAATATTTTAATACAGCAAACCCAGTAGACTTTAATACATACTGCCTTTTGTATTCTGCTAACACCAAATATGTGCAACTGGGAGCACATTTGGCTCCCATAGCTACTGCAGATACAGATACCTGGCAAAAATACACTTCTTCAAAATACAAATAATTATTACTCAAAACCATATCCATAAACTCAAAGTTAAAATCTCTGTATTACAAAATTTTTCTTCCTTACTCAAAATATTCAGAAAATAACTCAATCCGCAATCATGAGGAATAATAGTAAATAAGTTGATCACATCCATGGTAATAAATAAAATATTTTCATTAAATGGTATGTAATTAAATTCTTTCAAGAAGTGGCAAGAATCATACACTATATGATGTTCTTTCTCAATACTGGTTTATATTTAATATCAATATATGATGCATAAGATTCTGTTTGGGATTTTCTTGTTGCCAGTATAGGTCTTAGGGGAAGATCTTCCTGATTTTTATGCATTTTTGGTATACCAAAAATAGCTGGTATCATTGTTTTTTTTCCACCTGAAAATAATTAAATATTTCATCCTGAATTACACCTTGGCAAATGATATCTAACAACTAAAAATCCAATTTTGCATACACTATAACAATTTCATTTTTTGAAACTGTAAAATATATATATATATATATATATATATATATATATATATATATATATATATATATATATATGGGAACACTTCACATAATCAAATTACTGAAATCTCGAATGTCATATGGTCGAGACCATATGATCGAGATTTCAGTAAATTGAAGATGTGTAGTGTGTAAAAATAAGAGTTTACTTACCTTAATATATTGCGTGCACACAGAGGCAAGGATTCTTGTATGCTCTGTGTGTACGTAATTTTTTTTTTTTGCGGTGTTGACAAGAAATGAGAAATCTCTCATTTTGCACTTCCACATACAGCGCAAGATGGGAGATTTCCCATTTCCCCACTGTAGCGCGATCTTGGAGTTGGTATATTTAAGTAGGGGGGTGTGGGGGGCACAGCCCCCCACATGGGGGGGTGCAGGGGGGGTGAAGCCCCCCTGCAAAAGCAAAGTTTGTCTTTTTTTTTTTTTGGTTTCGCTTCAGAAGTTCGAGTTTACGAAACTCAATCTTTTGCTCACGTTTATTTGCAGTTCGAGATTTTGTAAATTCAAGCTTCTGAAGTGAATCCATATACATATATATATATATATATATATATATATATATATATAAGTTTGTGTGTGTGTGTGTGTGTGTGTGTGTGTGTGTGTGTGCGCGCGTCATTCAGTAGTTTAAACATTTTGCTTGAATATTCAACATAATCCATTTTTGCTCACCTGTTTCCTTACCGGGTTTCATAACCCTAATAGCTTTGTCACACATTGAAGGTTTCAAAATTACTCTTTCATCTTTTGACAAATTATCAACAAAATTTGATCTTCTAATTAAAAAAATCCTGATGCAAGCTTTACATACTCTTTCAAATATACTACAAATTGACTTTGGGGTGGAATAAACATGCTTTCTTCCTAGTAACCAAATTTAAATTACATATCTTGTTATCAAAAAAAATATCTTAAGATTTAACTGTCTAGTAAAAAACCTGAATTGCATCAACAACTTTTATACATCCAACTTTAAATTAGGTACATATATAAACTCTTTACTCAGTAAAGATTTGTGTTCATATTTAATACTTGTGTGATAAAATTTGAAAATTTTAAAGTCCCAAATGGTAATCTCTGTATTTATTTATTCATCATGCAAAAAGGTACTCACTATTGTCTCTTCCTGCTGTTGCTGTTCTTTCCTTTTCCTTTTTTCCAGTGATCATACCATTTACCTCCTGATATGTTGTAATATGCCCTGCTTGGTTATTGATCCTATCTGATATTTGAACAGTAGAAGGCCTAAAAAAAAAAACAATTCACTTTCCTGGCACTGGAGAAGCATTTACTACATCTGCACAAGTTCTATTTTCACCAACAGGGCCTTTTGTACCTCTAAGACTGCTATCCTTTTTATCATCTTTGCTAAATGGCTAAGTAAATAGTATTTTTTTCCCACATATTACTGCTCATCTCTTATTATGTTTTGTTTCAGTCATTATTCCATGCCATACTTTTAGCAACCATATCAAATATTTTACCATACTGTTTTGCATATGTAAAAAACAAAATATCTTTTTCCATATTTTTATTAATGGCCCTTATTTCTCCTTCAAGTTTATGTAGCTTTCTTTCATTGTCTTTTCTAATAGCTTTCATAAGTTCACAACCCATATTTTATCAAACAATTCCAGTAATTCCTGGTGTAGCAGAGAGTTTGCTAGGGTTCCATCCAGATATTTCCACAACTGGAGACTATGGGTTCCCTTTTTAACTTATTACATTCTGTTAGAAAACAATTATGTAATTGTATGTACATTATTTCAACAAATTCTTTTCAAACAGTTTCATTTGTGGAGCCAAGCAACTTCCAATTTAATGTTTTGATTCTTTTAAAAAGAAATTTAGGATTGTTGAGCTATGCATTTAGAGATCTTATTACCCCTCTTTGCTCTTGATAATCATTCAAATGAAGGAAAGGACTCTGGGTTACCAGGCTGATTCTATCATCATTTCCCAAATCAGTTCCTTAAGTACCTTACACTACAGACTATCCTGGGATATACCTCATCAACTACTGTAATAATATTGCTAAATCCCCAGACAACTGGGTGTTTTGAGAGGCCATTGAAGATTTTAACAAATTCATTAATCTGACCAAACAAGTATTCTGGAACCATCATTTGTATACTTAGTGCCAAATCTTAAACTGAGAACCAAAATAAAATAAAAAACACATCCAATGCTAGACTAAAATTAACAATGTAAGAGACAACACTAAACACAATGCTGGCTTAAATCCTGGATCTTTAATGAAAACAAACATAAAACTTTTATCCTGTCTTTACAAAGAAGTTCATCAAAGTTAGTTTACAGGAAATTACATCACACTTTAACAAAAAAAAAAAAAAACATTTTACAAATCACATCAGTCACCTACTAAATAATTACTCAGTTTATGACTTCAATTTAAAAAGTTCTAGAAAGACTTCAAAAACACTTTAAACCTAACATTCAACACATGAGTAGTGTCACAAAGCTGTGTATATGGCTGGGAAATGCTAGTAAAACTATTCAGGTGTCTAAGACTGATTGTGGTGTATAGGATTCTGAATGAATGAGAAATGGTTTGTCAATATGGCAAGCTAAAGATAACAGTGGCATTTATCCTGGTAATATACAGGAGTAGATATATTGATAGGTGAAGTTTTGCTTGTGTTTTAAATGGGTTTGCATTCTGAATGGATGTTGATGTCTATAGCAGTGGGATGTGGTTCCATAGTTTAGCTACACTGCTATATGACTATAGAGAGTCACCTGCAGTATTTATTTTATTTTATTTAATGTTTGTTTACCAGGGAAATCCAACTTGGAATGGGCCAATTTTCAGAGGAGATCCGGGGAGAAATAGTCCAGATGTATGTCTTTGGAATATAGGAGGAAATTGGAGCACAGAGAGAAAACCCACACAAACACAGAGAAGACATATAGACTCTGTACAGAAGGCACCCCAACTGAGAACCAAACCAGAGAACCTCTTGCTGTGAGGCAACAACACAAAATGTTGCATCACTGCGCTGTCCAGTATTAGATGAATCAATTATAGTCATTAGTGATTTTGCTCTAAAACCATAAAATGAGTTCTGGAGAATAGTGTTTTATTAAATTGTTAAGGGCTGGGGGGGTTTTGTAGCTTCTACAGAAATCTGTGTGTTATAGTTAACTGAGAAAGAGCTAGGTGCTCTGGTACTTCAAACCCATTTAATTCTTTGAGGGCATAGCAGTGCTGTGTTCTGTTGTAGTTTACAGCAAATGTTGACAAATTTATTATAATATTGCTCAAGTTTGCCCACTTGTGGGACTTTAAGAATGAAGCAACATAGAGGAGAAATAACATTAAGAAAGTAGAAGCTATGCATCTTCTGATTGTCAGTGAGGTTGGATTATACTCTGTATGATGTACTTTGTTTGTTTAACCAAGTGTGATACTTGGTGATCAAATTTCAACTGGCCGTTTATGATGATACTCAGCAATTTTGTTTGCTTGAAGTTGTCATGGTGTTGGCAGAGACAACAGTGAATAGTGCTTTGCCTCTCAACATAAGACCCACAGCCAGCAAACCTAACGTTAAAAAAACTTCTCAAATCCCACTTATCTAGCACATGGATATGCTCCTATTTTGCCCTAGTTAGTAAATAACTCACAAACAGCTAACAATGAAAAATGCCGCTCTCCTCTTTTTTCTTCACTATGCTATGTTAATTTATTACTGTTAAATAAAATCAAGAGATCAATACACAGGAGGTTCAGGTTCAAAAGTTTACTAGTGTACACCAGGAGGCAAAAAACATACAAGTACAGAATTTTGTCTGACATGAAACAGGAAGTACACAATTTTTATAGTCTTTACATTCAAGTTGTGCCCACCTTACTGACGTGATATGTCACAGGGCATCTACATCACTTTAGCTTACAGTGTTCTATTCATTAATTAATGCTGATGCTGTATATTTTTAAAAAGATTTCCTCTGGTAACAATACGGCCTTGCTTACCACCTGGTCAGACATAATGTCTTTCTGTAAAGTTACTTTTTCAAGGCTTCATACTAGTTCGAATACAATAGCAGATTCAATCTTCTAATACTTCTTTGTTCCCCTGTAACACTTTCCCAACAGCTGCGTGTTATCTAGTAACACATACACAAGGCCAAATCATCCCAGCAGGAAAGAGCAGAAGATTTCATTATTTCACATATTTAATTTCCTGACCCAGCAGATAATCACTTGTGAAAAGCATAAACATTAAAACTTGCTGAGCTAGCAGCTGCCAGAGTCAGAGGTCAACTTGCTACAAGCCACACTGCAGTTTCAAAACTTCTTGCAGTTACACATGAATTATATCATTAATAGAATAAAATGCATTACATACTACTTTGCTTTTTAAACTAGCACTTCACATATATTATTTCTCTAACATTTTCCCTCCTATTAATACTTTTTATTCTATTTTGAAGTATGCATAATGTCATTTCGTCTCCTAACCTCTTCCACTAAGGATTTTCAGCTAGGTGAGTCATTTGATCTATACTTCAGAAAAAGTTTTCATCTGAGATCAATTTTTCAATCTCAATATCTTGGTACAAAGTTTCAGTAACAGATACATCAATAAAGTCTTTGATTAATCTTTTCATGCAGGGAATTCCACAACAAATGCATGCTCCTATTAGGAGTAAACCCACACAAATAGCAATCAGAATATTCATTAGGATGGAACCCCCACCCCCCAAATAGATTCTGGAAGAAGTCCGTCAGTGGGTTTGGGCCTGGTTCAGTCATGGCTGATACTTGCTGAATTACCTCTAGGTGGTTGTTAATTTCATGCCTTTTGTCCTGAATGTATGCACAGCATTCTTCTTTGATAAGCGAGCACGTACCACCTCTCGCCGTTAGGGTGAAGTCAAGAGCCATTCGATTTTGTAGCACAACAGTTCTCATTGCATTCAGTTCATCAGTCACCAGTTCTAGGGCAGAGAAAGTTGCATTACTCATTACTTCGAGAAGTTTCGACAGCTTCCTTAACTCCCAGATTGATTTGACTGCTCCATATGCCGGGAATATTCCTGCCCAAGATATAACACTGTCACTCAAGTCCATATGAGTCAATTTGCTTTTATCCTTTATGGTATTATGGTCTTTCCAGCCAGCTTCGATCCGTCCTACTGGATTTACAGGCTTTTCAACTGGACCTTCAGGTTTTCGGGCTGCTTCTCTCACGTTTTGTATCTTACCCAAAGGTAATTCTGCAGTATGTCTTATAGCCGGAACCAGATAACCCAAAAAACAACTGCCGGATCAATTCTCAGGTAGCCATTTATATGCTTTTTTCCCACAAATAAAATAACAAATTTCTACTTTAGTACTAATACGCATTAACCCTGCATGAAACATTTTCTGGTCTATAACTGACAATTGTTTAAATAAAACAGGATTCTTGCGAATTTCATTCATGGTTGTTTTCATTGAGTTCAAATATGAGTCATAATTAGTATTGCAAAGGGTATTGCCATTACTAGTCTTAATATAACACCGATAAGATATTGTTATATTACAATTGCTCCAGCCCACCTGGAGAGTGTCATTTTTATAAAAAAATACAATTCCCTTTTGTGTGACAGGTAAAAACAAAGCTATTTTGTCCTGTGCTCTCACAGGCCCTGTGTCAAAAAGCAAATTTTCCCAAGTCTCATTTATCCCCAGAAGGACAGCGGACATTATCAGTCCTCCATATGCTGTTGGTATAGCTGTACAAACCCAGCAATTCGAAATGTTCATAGTCTCTGCATATACACGTTTCATAGCTAGGTATGTGTTAAAATTTGGATGCCAGTCTATAGATGTTTCGTCACATCTTCCCACTTTCACTTGTGTGGTTGAGTGTAGGAAAAACCACAACAAGAGGAAAATTGTCACAATTATAGTCAATAAATGTACGCTCAACAAAATGATTATGCAACATCTCAGGGGTTGATCTATATTTCTATTTGCTTTGTTCTTGGCCATTTTGCCCTTGTTGTATATCAGTCACAAAGTTTTTATCAAGTTGAAAGTTCTTTACCGGTTTGCAGTGTGTCAAATGGACCCAGGACATCCTCTCAGCCACTCTGACTGCAGTAGGCATTGCCAACAGTACCTGGTACAGTCCTTCTCACTTTGGACTCGCCCAATTCTTCCTCTTCATCACTTTTAACCACACCCACATTCCCAGAGCCAAAACTGCTTCCACCGGTCTGGTCTGTTCCTTATCTGAAAAAGAGTTAAACTGCAAAACAGATTTATTTGTTAACAGTTTCCTCATATAACTAGCTAATGAACTGTCAGCCTCTTGCTCTGCAGGCATGAGAGCTTTCCACTGAGGCACATAATATGCTCTCCCAAAAACCATTTCGAAGGGAGTCAAACCCTTCACATTTGGAACCGTTCTCATACTCAGAAGCGCTAAAGGCAAACAGTATATCCAATTCTTCTGGGTCTCATCAACTAACTTCCTAAGTTTGTTCTTAAAAGTTCCATTGTACCTTTCCATCAGTCCTGCTGACTGTGGGTGGTAGGCACAATGGTTTTTCAAGGAGATTCCAAAAAATCTTCCAAGTTGCTGGATTGTCTGATTAATGAAATGTGTGCCATTGTCACTATAAATCCTTTCCGGTATGCCAAATCTAGGGATTCCTTCTTTTATCAGGGCTTTCGCCACTGTTGCTGCATCCGGATTCTTGGTTGGAAAAGCTTCTACCCATTTAGAAAACATATCTACAATGACTAGACAATATTTTTCCCTTCACACTTATTCAATTCTATGAAATCCATACAGATAGTATGGAACGGATATGGTGGTATAGGAAAACTTCCTTGCTTAGGTTTAAATGCCCCTTGTGCATGGTGCTTGTTACAATATGACAAGCTGCACAAAATTTTTTTGTATAGTTTGTGAATCCGTATGTTTGCAATATTCGGTTTACTAACTGTATCATCCCCTCTGTTGAGACATGGCACTGCCCATGGCTCAACAAAGCTGCATATCTAAATAAATTAGACGGCAATATCGTTTTTTTTCTCTTTGGAAATGTACAGTCCATTTTCAAGAATTGCGCCTTGTTTTTCCCATTTTTGTTTTTCTGCTTTTGTAGTAAGCATCTGCATTGTTTTCAACATGTCTAAATCTAAACTCTCAGAGGGTTGTAATTCCTCATTCCAAAGTAAAGTTTCTGAGTCTGAGGCTGCTTGCTTTGCAGCTGCATCAGCTCTCGCATTGCCTTTTGAAATCTTATCCTGTTGTTTTGTATGAGCTACACATTTGCAAATAGCTACTTTAGTAGGTAACTGGATAGATTCTAATAATTCTAAAATAAATTGCGCATGATTAATTGGTTTTCCACTAGATGTTATCATTCCCCTATTCTTCCACTGTTGCGCAAATACATGTACTGTAGAAAAAGCATACTGACTATCAGTATATATGTTTACACATTTGTCTTCTGCTAAAGTACATGCTCGTGTTAAAGCTATCAATTCTGCTGCCTGTGCAGATAAGTTATGTGGTAAGGGTTGGGCTTCTAAAATTTCAGTGTCTGTAACTACTGCATACCCCACTAGATTCTTTCCTGTAGGGCCCCTTTTGCATGAGCCGTCCACATAATATGTCACCTCGGCATCATCCAAGGGCATATCTGTGAGATCTTGTCTAGGCAAGGCTAACTGTTCAATTTCCTGCAGGCAGCTGTGCGGTGTGCCATCTGCAGGAGTTGGGAGTAATGTTGATGGATTTAATGTCGTACATCGTTCAATTGTCATATGAGGTTGGCTCAGCAGTATAGTCATACATGAAAGATGTCTAGCAGGAGAGAGGTATGCTACTTTTTATTGCAGTAAAATTATTGCGACTGCATGAGGCACTCTCAATGTGAGAGGGGGGAATAATACTACTGAGGCCGAAGCCTGTACTTCCATTGCAGCTGCAACCACTGCTTGTACACAGTGAGGCAAAGATCGCCCCACTGGGTCTAACTGTGATGAATAATAGGCTATGGGGCGTTGCTTATCCCTATGTTGTTGCATCAGCACTGATGTCATATATCCTTGCTTGCAATCTACGGTCTGAAAGAACCATTTGTGATAATTTGGGAGTCCTAAAACTAATGAAGAAGCTATCAATTGCTTCAATTTGCAGAAAGCCGTTTCTGCTTTGGGTGTCCATTGTAACAAATCTTGTGCTGCCATTGGTATTTTATATATCAAGTCAGTCAGTGGAGCAGACTCCAAAGCATAGTTTGGTATCCAACTCCGACAAAAATTAGTTGTCCCCAAGAAGGACATAATTTCCTTCTTGGTTACTGGTTTGGGTGCTTGTAAAATTGCTGTCTTTCTATTCTCGTCTAATATCCTACCTTCATTGGATATCACATATCCTAGGTATTTAACTTGCTTTTTCCAGAGTTGTAACTTACTTTTGTTCACTTTGTGTCCTTGTGTTGCTAAGAATTTCAATAGCGCTACAGTATATTCCCTGCATTGCTGCTGGGTGGGGGCTGCTAGCAAAATGTCATCTACGTAAAGTAGAATTTGACTACCTCCTGGTGGGGTAAACACTGCCAGGTTGCTAGCCATTTCTTGTGCGAATATTGTTGGGCTCTCACAATATCCCTGTGGTAGTCGAGTATAGGTATACCTTTTACCCTGAAACGTAAATGCAAACCAGTATTGACTATCAGGATGTATAGGTATTGAAAAGAAAGCATTACTGATATCTACCACAGAGAAATATTTTTGTTGCGGTTTTAAGTCATTTAACAAAGTATGTGGGTCTGGCACCATGGGTGCTCTGGGTATCACTGCATTGTTTACAGCTTGTAAATCTTTAACCATCTGCCATTCCCCGTTTGCTTTTTTAACAGGAAATAGGGGTGTATTACATGGTGAATCAGGAGATTCTACCAGTACTCCTTCCCTGAGTAATGCTGCTATTATAGGCTTGATTCCTATTTCTGCATCTTTCCTCAAGGGGTATTGTCTTTTCTGTGGCCTAAATGCTGACTTTGGTGTAATTGTAACTGGTCCTGCTGTTCGAATAAGTCCTACATCTGACTTGCCTGTTGACCAAAGAGTCGTTGGTATGTCACATAAGGCTTTCTCTTCTTCTTCTAATAAAAATGCTAATCAGCTGTCCTCGCTAGATTGCAAGTGTACAGCCGGGTGTGTCTGCGTCAACCAATTAAATTTTTGTTTCTGTATTCTCTGTTCTGACAATTCTAAGTCAGTCTGTTTTTCCCATCTTGTTACCTTCTCTCCTAAGTCTGCCCATTTTACATTTTTGTTTTTTGTCAAGCTGACATGTGACAATCGATTTCATCTATATAATGCAAGGAATTCTTGAGGTAATGAACAGCTAACTACACTGTTCCCCTCAGTATCCCAATACAAAGTACGTAATACTAATCTAGTTGCACAATTTCTGAACAATTCTTGCTCATATTCTCTATCAGGTCCTGGCGTATTACAGTAGTATAGAGTACAGCGTAACAAATGCTGACGATCAATGTCAAGGGAGGGGGCTTTACTGATGGCTACATTCATCAGCTCCTCGGTTACTGCCCCTGGACCAGTCGTAACTAGGTCCTGGCTGTACCAGTAAAAAGTTTCACCCTCCGATCGCACCACAAAAGTATCCATTTGTCTCTGTGCCTCCATACCCTGCACAGTTGGAACTACTGCTATGCCAGATATCTGCATAAGGTCCCTACCCAATAGGTTCACTGGACATTTTGCAGAAACAACAATCTTACTTCTTTGGGTCATACCTGAAACAGGGTCAGTTATTGCTATATCATGGGAAAGTGGTTCCCTGTATAGCTGTCCATTTGCAGCTTTCACTAATATATAATCAGGTGATTCAGAATGTTCTGGTAACTTGGAGGGGTGTATCAGGGTCCATGAGTCACACAGGAATTTAACTTCCCTTCCCTCCACCAGATGTGAAACTTCCAGTTTTGTATCTACTAAGTAGAGCTCTAGGCTCAATAATGCTAAATCCAAAATTTCACTTTCTTCATCCTCCTTATCTACTTGCACTTCCTCTATTCCTTCTATCACATTTACATTTGTCCTCTGTTTTGTAACGTCTCCTGATGATTTCTGACTTCTGCATGATGCATCTTCACTATCATATAGTCAGTCCTCATCTCCCTTGTCTTCTGTGATTACCTTTTTGTTCTGTTTACAATCCCTCGCTAGATGTCCCTTCTTCCCGCACTTAAAGCATTCACCTCTCTTTTTCCTTTCCTCAAAATCTTCTGACCGTTTGTCAGACTGTTTATTCCCCTGGGCATTTTTCTTTCCCTTTTTACCTGACTGTAACACAAATACTTCAGCTCCATCTTCAGCAGTGAAGACTTGCGCCTTCTTTTCCTTTTTGCTATTAAAATGTCTTTCAGCATGTCTAGCATATTCAAGTAAGGCTTGTAGCCTACCTGTTTGATGGTCTATCATGTGCTTCATAATGAAGCTGCTGAGAGGTGCAATGCAACCTTTTAAAAATGAATTTTTCAATTGTTGTTCATACGGGGAATCATTCACTTGATTTTCAGGAACTGTCATACTGCTATGATTATTATAACATTCCAATAATCTAGCATAGTACCCATCTATCGTCTCATTTTCCTTTTGTATGCATTGGTTAATGCAAGTCCAGTCTGCTCTAGGTTTCCATTTCTCAGAGATTCTGTCTGTAAGACCTTTCACTCTGTTGTCTACTTCTGCGTCACTATGTGGGAGTGGTTTAAGCTCTGCATTATGAGGATTCCAGGTGCCACAAATCATGTGCCAATCTGGACCTATAATTTGTCTGATTACTTTTTCTACTTATTCCCCATTCAAGTGGTAACTCAACCTCATGCCTTGCAAATTTTCTAAAAATTTTGTAAAATTAACTTTTGGATGGGGGATTCCCTCAGTAGCTTTCTGGATATCCTCCGGTGTCCATGGTCTGTATACTAAGAGAGTTGGGTCCTGCCCTGCCTGTCCTGCCTGAGGATTTGGGACCTCTATAAGTGGACATATCTCTTCCTCATTCTCATCCTGTAGATTTCTCTCTATTTGATATGATTCTGTGTCCCCATGTATCTTACGCGCTTGGGACCTAGTTTCAATAAGATCTCTAACAAACGGTTGTGGTCTCGCTGAGACCTCAGGATAATGCGGAGGCGGACCAGCCTGTCCACTCACTTCATATCCTGAAAAAGGCAATGGAGGGGGCAGGGGAGGAGGAGCTGTTGCTATTACTATGTTATTATCTTCTTTGTCTAAAAATAATGCTTTTGAATTTTTAGTCTTCTGTTCCCTACGGTTTGCTTCCTCAATCCACCTGTGTCCCTGAGGAATGCCTAATTGGCGTTGCTTTTTTGCCTGACCTCCCGCATCAGATTTCAGTTGCTTAAGGAGTTTAACCAGTGAAGTTTTATCTAATTTACCATCGAATTCATATTTGTTAACCCACTTCGTATAATAACTAACATTATCAGAACATTGTGATTGCATATATTTTGCGTCTTCGGTTAGGGATGGATCTCGCGATGTTTTAGTGCACTGATTTCCCATGGTAAAAGAAAATGTTACGTAACCCTTCTTATCACGTGATATCAAAATTTCAGTTCCTTTTCACAGTTTATCTAGAATAACTGCCTACCTTATTCTGTTACCCTGATCTATGACCAAATATACAGTAATTCCTTTTGTCCCTGATCTGCATAACAAATCTTGACAACAATATTTACTGTAACCTAGTCCCTGATCTAAAACAGAAAAAAGGCAAAAGTCTTCCTACCTGAGCCTCTGGTATTGAGCCGTCCAGGATCCGCTCTTTGGCCAGAGATCAGAAAGTGGCCAGCCTCTTTAAACGACAATTCAGTCAGAGGTCTTTTCACCCAAGAAGAACCATTTCGGTAACTTCTCCTGCGCAGTATTCGACCACCGGTAGACTCTGATCTGCAGCTGTCTGAGGGATATCCGGCTCGAAGGACCAAACTGTTAAATAAAATCAAGAGATCAATACACAGGAGGTTCAGGTTCAAAAGTTTACTAGTGTACACCAGGAGGCAAAAAACGTACAAGTACAGAATTTTGTCTGACATGAAACAGGAAGTACACAATTTTTATAGTCTTTACATTCAAGTTGTGCCCACCTTCCTGATGTGATATGTCACAGGGCATCTACATCACTTTAGCTTACAGTGTTCTATTCATTAATTAATGCTGATGCTGTATATTTTAAAAAAGTTTTCCTCTGGTAACGATACGGCCTTGCTTACCACCTGGTCAGACATAATGTCTTTCTGTAAAGTTACTTTTTCAAGGCTTCAGACTAGTTCGAATACAATAGCAGATTCAATCTTCTAATACACTGCTTTGTTCCCCTGTAGCACTTTCCCAACAGCTGCATGTTATCTAGTAACACATACACAAGGCCAAATCATCCCAGCAGGAAAGAGCAGAAGATTTCATTATTTCACATATTTAATTTCCTGACCCAACAGATAATCACTTGTGAAAAGCATAAACATTAAAACTTGCTGAGCTAGCAGCTGCCAGAGTCAGCGGTCAGCTTGCTACAAGCCACACTGCAGTTTCAAAACTTCTTGCAGTTACACATGAATTATATCATTAATAGAATAAAATGCATTACATACTACTTTGCTTTTTAAACTAGCACTTCACATATATTATTTCTCTAACAATTACAAATCTCATTATTGATGCCTTTACTTAATTATACAAATGGTGATTATTAATTGATTTTGTTGTATACTTATTTTTCTATATATATTTTAATATTTATTTTACATAAATTCTGTTTTTATCATTCTAGAAATGGAATCTCTGTTATACATGATCTCCTTCTGTTTGTATTAAGTGGAGCTTTTCTCTTACACTCAATATTCTAATACAAAAAGTGAGAAGGTCACTGAAAAAACAATCAGTAAAAACAAAATGAAAACTCAAGAAGAGCTAGAACTTCCACTGAGTGACCTCCCAAACCTTCTGTATCAGAGGTACATGGGATATATGCAAATGATCCTTATGAACATCGGGTGTTTCAGCTAATTGGTGATTCTGAATGCCCATGACTTGTTTTGTCATTTTAATGGACAATTTCAGGCCAATAAAGCCAAACCCCACTAGCTGTGGATATGCATATTTTTTCCTTGTTATGACCTCAATTGCCTATTAAAGCAACACAGCTAGTGGGGTTTGACTTTATTGGCCTGAAATTGTCCATTAAAATGACAAAACAAGTCATGGGCATTCAGAATCGCCAATTAGCTGAAACACCTGATGTTCATAAGGATCGTTTACATATATCCCATGTGCCTCTGATACAGGAGGTTTTGAGGTCACTCAGTGGAAGTTCTAGCTTTGCTAGAGTTTTCATTTTGTTTTTACTGATTGTTTTTTCAGTGACCTTCTGACTTTTTTTTTTTAGTTTGTTGTTTGGGATATTTTTGCAGTGACCCTAATGATAATGGACAACAGCTGGGAATAACATCCCTATGTTTCTAATGCTTACTCAAACACTTTGCTTGTGCTGTGCTGATGAGGTCATAACAATGCCGAAATATGCATATAAACAGCTATTGGGGTTTGGCTTTATTGGCCTGAAATTGTCCATTAAAATGACGAAAAAGTCACAGGCATTCAGAATCGCCAATTAGCTGAAACACCTGATGTTCATAAGGATCATTTGCATATACCCCATGTGCCTCTGATACAGGAGGTTTGGGAGGTCACTCAGTGGAAGTTCTAGCTTTGCTGGAGTTTTCATTTTGTTTTTAATTACGTTCAATATTGGAATGTATTCTTGTTTTATATGTACTCATTTTGGTTTGGTTTGCCTATTGTATTCAATGGAGCTTTTCTTCCTGGACTTCTGCTAAAAATGGACTATTTGTCTAGTCAGATGTTCCTGGTAAGCAAATATTAAATAAATAAATGATAAATACATACTTATTTACTTAAAAAATATTTTATACTAATAATACTCTGCTACTCAAATATTAAATCAAAGTTTGCTTGCTCTATCATTTAAAAATACTATTGATTGAAATATTTTCATTTGTGAGGTTCTGTAAATGCATTTAACTGCACTTGCCATATAACCTCTCTTATTACCAATGCATTATCAAAGTCCTCCATCTTTCATCCACTATTATCTTATTAATAACAAATATGTAAATCTCTTAAATTCCGTACATTTTTAAAGTGTTTCTGGAAAACATTTGTTTCTTTTCCCTTTTTATATCATTAAAATATCCATAGATCCTGTCTTTTAATTTCTTATTAGTTTTCCCCACATAAAATGCTGAACAAGTTAAAATAAGTAGCTTAGTAAACAACCATTTTGGCATTATAAAATTTGATTTAATATTTGTGTAGTAGATTATTATTATAAAATAAGTTTTTTATGTAAGTATGTAATTTATAAATCATGTGTTAAATGTTGGATTTAAGGTGTTTTTGAAGTGCTTCTAGAACTTTTTGAAGTGATGTCATGAATTGATTAATTATTCAGTAGGTGACTGATGTGATTGCTGTACCTGTAAACTAACTCTGATGAAGTCCTTTGTAAAGACAGCATGAGAGCACTAAGTTTGTATTCAATAAAATTCAGGATTTAAGCCAGTGTTGGGTTTAGTGCCATCTCTTACATTGATCGTTTTAGTCTTGCATTTAGGGTTGTCACCTTTCATTATGGCTAAAACTGGACTTAGACCACACCCCTCACACCACCCATAACCCTGCCCATTCCCCACCTATTTTATGATATCACCATCATGTAATTCAAGTGGAAACACACTCTTTTTCTGTTGCTGATGCCTGTTTTTGGCAGATTTACTATACTTTTTATGAAAGAAAAGCATAGTAATTCTGCCAATTTAACAAACTCCTGTAGTCTATTTCTTTTTATGAAACAGAATACCGGAGTTTGTACAGTGTTTTCCGGACTACCGGACAATCAGTTTGATTTCAGGATAGTCCGGAAAAAAATGGATTAGTGGCAACGCTACTTGCATTGGATGTTTTTTATTTTGACTTGCTCCACATGAACCAGCTAATCTAGCTGACTTGAGGCTCTTATATGGAAAACAGTCTTACTGATTGCTCTGAGCTCTGAAAGAATGGTATGTTGCAGGCTCTTATGGTGAGTCAAACCCTCTCTTATTTTCCACAGGGACAAGTTTTGTTTGTGAACTAATCCTTCTTGTATGCCTAAAGTGGTACTGAAAATTTACTTTAAGCCAAACTATCCATCTCATCATTTTCTTCATGAACCTAAAATGGAAAAGAAAAGATGCTCAGACTTTGGATGTCCACAGGCAACTCAGATACTGTCTTGACAAAACAAAATCTTTCAGAACTTCAGACCAGTTGTTCATTTTTGTGAAAGTAAGAAAAAGGGACAACCTGTGTCTAAACAGAATATTTCCAAATGGTCTTCTAAAACTATTACCTTGTGTTATAGTCACCATATCAAATCTATTCCAGGCACGGTCAAGGCCTACTCTACTAGGACCTTAGTTTCATCTATGGCTTTTTGAAAAAGGGTTGGATTCTAGAAGTATTCGAGAAGTTCCTACCTGGTTCTCCTTAAGTTTGATTCCTTCTCTAGGTCCAGATAAGGCTTTGCTAAGACCATTCTCTAGGGACTCCTGAACTCTTCTGAAATGGTAATCTACTCAAATAGCTAAGGCTACTGCAGCATTGATCAATGTGATGTGCATAGTACAGTTGTGTAAACTGAATTTGAACATACTATGACAGTAAGCTGTAGTAGCCAAGCCCCGCCCCCCCCCCCCACCACTTGATTTTTGGTGTATCTTATACGCCAGGGTGTGGAAGATTATTTTGTGTTTTTTAAGCATTGTCCTTTCAGGGCTCAGCATCCCTCTCTCTGCTGTCAGGAAAGCTGTGAAGGACTTTGTGCCCAGACTTGTTTTTAGTCAGCTCAGCTTTAGCTTCTTGACAGTTTTGGTTGTATGGAAAGTGTCCTGAAGCTTTGAAAGCTGTCCAACTGTTATAGCCTTGGCAGGATGCAACCTTTACAGAGCTTTACTGGTACCAAAGAGTGCTCTGCTCTGAGGCTTTCAAGGATTGACAGTCAGCTTGTGCTTTCCTTTGCTTGGCAGATAAGGTCCCTTTGGTGAAAAACATCCATGATCTTAATTTTGCTGATGTTTTATTACTTTTTTCTTCAGGAAAATTATTTTAAATCTAGTAGTGTTGTGTTTTAATGGACTGTCCTGATACTGTAATGTACATTTAAAAGGAGCACTCTTTTTTTCTGTTGTTTTAAAAGCAGTGTAAAGTAGCTGAAAACATTTTTCTGTGGAGAAATTGTGTTTGATTTTCTTTTGTGGGGAAGGCATATTGTTTTACAGTGCTTTTTACTGTGTTTTTCTGTAAAAAAGAGAACATTTGTGAATAGTAGTGTTTAATGGGATTTATTGCATATCTTGCCAGGAAAGAGGCACCATTTTTGGCTACTTTCCCAGCAAAGGAAAACACAAGCCAGCAGTTAAACCTCAAAAGCCTCAGAAGAGTGTATTTTTTGGCAGCAGTTAAGCTCTGAAGGGCTTTACACCCATATTTGCCTTTTAGTCCATTCAGCTCAAGCTGCTTGACAATTTGGGTGTGTGGAAATATGCCCTAAAGCTTTGGAGGCTGGCAGACTGTTATAACCTTGGCAGGATATAAATCATATAGCTAAGGCTACTACAGCAGTGATCAATCAAACATCTACGGTTATGGTAAATTTAGCTTACACAGCTGTACTTTATTTGCTTTCTCTACACAGAGTATGAAGTGTATTATAAGTACTAGTGTAGCTGTATCTAGACAGATGTGGAATACAATATTTTCATTTCCATATTATTCTTTTAATGATATCTTAGCTGTATGAAGATTTACAGAACAGTTAGCAGAACAATGAAAGGTGAAGTATACTATTGCCTTTCAGGAGTGGAATGTGAAAAATGAGTTTTAAGGCATTTACATAAAGTTTTGTTTCAGTCTGCTATGGGAATCATAATTATGATGTAAGAACCTAGTTAAGGAAAGGTATATGAAGGATATATAAAACCTTCTAAAAAGTGCATTGAGATTATGCGTGATTCTAGTAAACACTGATATAAATTACTGAAAGAATGTTGTTTACCATGGTATAATAGGGTTACCACCTTTTCAAATACCCAAAGTGGGACATTTTTGGTACAAACATCAGACTTTGCAGGCTGAAACTTACCCACGGCCAGTACAAAGGACAGAACTTCACTTCTTTGCCTAAATAAAAGCTTATTCTTGTAGCATTTTAGTTGCTTATTCTGTTTCTTATAACATTTAGGTGTTTTATATACAGAATAACTGTTCTATGCAACTGTTACATAAAATATCGAAAATAATCTTGTCCTAAAACCTCAGGACATTTGCTATTTTTACACATTTTTTGCAGGACACAACTGCCCAGAGAGGGACTGTCCCTCACAAAGTGGGACAGGTGGTAACCCTAGGTATAAAGAAGGGTGTATATTCAACTATTCAAAAGCCATTGAAATCAATGATGAATGTTTTTCTACTCAGTAAAACTAATCATTATTTACAATAGCCACCCAACATTCCCATATGGGATACTTTCCCTTTTATGTAAAAGTAAAATAAATTGATTCTCACCCTCATAGTCTGCTTTTGTTGAAAATATTTCTTGGTTCCTCCACTCTTTCCATCACTTTGTCTGTCTCTCCTTTAAAAAACTATTCTTTATCAGTTGTGTTTATTCCTGTGTCATTCTCTTGTCCATTGCAGTCCCTGCACTTTGCTCTTTACATTCTTATTTATCTATGTCATATCATATCATTCCTATTGCTTCTCTGTTACACTGAAACAAGTCAAGTCATCATTATAGCATCTGGGCAAATACTATGTCAATGTGATCATTCTTTTTGTAATTTTCACCATATTATTTTACATCAGTTAGTAAGACCCCCCCCCCCATGTGCAATGCATCATTTAATGTAAAGAGTAGCCAATGTCTCACATTATGGCAAGATAAGTTCAGGATCAATGCGACTAAAGACCATGACTATATACCACAGCATGATCTATGACTTTTTAGCAAACAAAAAATATTCTTAAGAGTAAATGAAGCCAGCACGTTCATGTCTATTTACAGCCATGACAGTATATATGCAACATGAACTCTGAGTGGGTTTTCAACTTAGAGTCATAATGAAAGTATATGGATCACATCCCCCTTCTCAAGTTCAATATCTACATAACATGCAATTAGCATTATTATTATTTGTGTGATGACTTTTTAGCTTCCTGCATCAGAAGTAAAAATATTCTGTAGATTAAAACCACATTATTCACATTACTTTAACCTGACAAAGAATACTGACCATTCAGCTTCTGGATTAGGAAAGTATTAGTCCTTAAAGTATGGTGTCAGTTTTATTTACTTTCCAAACCAAGCATGCTTACCGGTTTGTGATCCACCTCATGACAAGATGGACATGCTAAAGTTATGAAAGGTGACAATTTCAATAGTTTTTTTTCTTACTAAGACATCAGTCTAATCCTTCTTTCATGTGTCATCAGTATTGTTGGAAAACATTTAGTGCCTTGAGTCTTAAGTAGCTACTTCTATTTGTCCTGTAAACTCTTCCTCTGGTGTGCGAACAAGAAAACATCTGAGTTGCCGAGGTTTGATAAGACTGTTGCTTGGTTGCTGTATAACTTCATCCTGCAGCTAGATATTTTCTCCTTCTGGTAGATCAGGTCGCTTTCATGTCTGTTATCCATCATGCATTTTTATTTAATTAGTTTCCTTTATTTTGCTGTGGATTTCTACCTTGTTTTCTGGAGACAGTAAGTTAGTAGAATCTGGCAATGTGGACTTCAGTTTGTGATCTGTTACCGTGCTGTACAGCCCTACTCTTTGCATCAGGACATTACAATATTCAAGTAGAACATTGCAAAGTTGATTTTGTGTGTCATTTTGGGGTTCTATTATGTTATTTTTTAATGTTTTTGCTTGTCCACTTGACTGTATACATCCTAAAGTAGTCCATACATATTGAAACTCCCTTTTAGTTTTTTTTTTTTTGTGTGTGTGTGTGTGTGTGTGTGTGTGTGTGTGTGTGTGTGTGTGTGTGTGTAAGGTAATATCTGCTGCATTAGTTGAGTATTTCTGTATATTTTTTGTAAACTATCTTGGAATAATGTTACCCAGTTTGCAGTTACCAGCATATTTAATTAACTGGATTGCATTCTTATTTTTGTATTACTGTGACCTGTTCCACTTGTTTTGCAGAATTACTTGAAGTCTAATCTGGAATTTACAATACAGATTTTTAGATCTTTAGAGAATGCTTTAGTACAGTAAAAGTACCAACATTGTCAAATATAAAAAATCTACTAAATCACCCATTTTATGGAGGCATCTACATTTTCCAAAACCACATTCACATCAAGAAGATATCTATGTTGTACTAAAGTGATAGTGAATGGGTCCACAACATCATAAGTAGCCTAGCCAGACAGGACAGGTATGCACTGTGGCATCACTGAGAAAACATTTAAAATTCTTAGTTAGATCCGTATCTGATGGTTGCTGTTTAGGAAACAGATGGGGACAGCACACTGTACCACTATATTTTCTAAGTTGATAAACTAGGACAGAAATGGATTTCTTTAATTCTGTTCTTGTATTTGATTAGTTCCAAATGCAAGTCACTGTTTTTTTAACATCTCTGCTTAACTGATTTGTTGAAATAAACATCTGTGGTTTAAGTATGAAATTATATATAGATATATGGAGAGCTTATCTACTTCATGAATTGTCCTTTAATATAATGTCTTTCTAAATGTTGCTTTTTCATGAGCCACACAGTTGTTGTTACCTTTTTTGTAACTTAATTTTAGGATGCTCTGCTTTATCATTTATGAACTGAGCTTTGCAATACAATGGACAGCTGATGTGTAATTCTTTTTAACTTCTAACTCCACAACTATAAGGTCTTCATTCACTTTCTTAGGTTCATAGATTATAGGTTCATAGATTACCTTGCAAGCCATTTTAAGCCTAGCCAATTATCCCTTGTGAGACTCCAACCCTGCACATTGTGTTTGTAAGGCAAACACCTTAACCATTAGGCCACCCTCCCAACCCAAATATTTACCTTCAATCTGTAAAGCTCTTTCCAGTGGTGAGAATCAAACCTTGCACCTTGTGATCAAAAGGCATACCCCTTAACCACTGTACCACTTGGCTTTTCTAATTTATCTTGTCAGCATATGCATTTGCTTACCTGACTGTCACATAATATTAACTTTATATATCTATATCTATCTATATTGATATATACACACAACTTTACAGTATAGCTTTATGCAGTGCTTAAAAATACTCTGCAGGGGTCTGTGATCACTATCAACCTGAATTTGTAGATTTGTCAGCCTGACCTCCAGTTAAGATGCCACTGTACAATACTGTAAAAAAGGTAAGATTATTATTTGTTAAGACTCAACAAATTGGCAGAAAATGGCAGTTGGATTTGAAAAAAAAGCAACAGCATATTTCCAGACAGTTTACATAACTAGCTGACATTGTGCACATAAAAGCCCAAATACTGCACAAAAAATATTACTTCCACTCTAAACCATTATAACTATATAAGACCTGCAGCTCTGGTAATAAAACAGAATTTTGGACTGCATGAAAGTATGGTCATCGATATTTAAAGAGTCAGCAGTACTTCATTTCCATAGCTAGTAAGGTATTTCACAGAAATACTCAGCTTCGCATTAAAAAAAATAAAAAGAGGAAAAAGTCAAGAACATCTTCACCTTTCATCCATGTTTATTGCTTTCTCTCTCTTCAGCCACACCTCCCTAACAGTGATTATATCAAGCAGTCATCTGAAATGAAGTTAATTGCTGCCCCTGGCCAGAACAGCTATCACAACACATGTCATCTTGCATTTTATATTTATATACAGGTAATTGCTCAAACAAAAACCATAGGATTTTTTGATTAGGACCTATTTCTTTATTTCTAACAACTATATATATATACACTACGGACTACAATAAAATGGTGCTAGGAAACACCACCCACTAACTGCATTGTCTTACTATAACTTGCATACTGGTACAGATAGATTAACTTATTTAGTTAGTTAGTTAGTTAGTTTTTATTTCTTTTTATATGTTTACTGAGATTACAGCATTGATTTACTTAGACCAGTTATTAGATGAGTCCTGGTTTTCAGGTTGCAAGGAGTAAAAAAAAAAAAAAAAGAAAAAAGACAAATAGAGCACCTTAGGAAGAGGTTGTAGCAGAATAATTTATTTATTTATTATTTATTGACATTTGTTTACCAGTAAAGTCCAACTGGATAGTTATATCCATTTTCATTGGAGGGCCGGAGAGAATTCAACATCGTATTACAATATACTGTGAATACACAGATTAATACACGTCATCTTGCATTTTATATTTATACAGAGTGAAATGGTCCAGATGAATCACTGCTGTAATCCCAGTAAACATATAAAAAGAAATAAAAAAGAAATAAATAATGAATAAAGAAACATGCAGAATAATACAGATATACCATCATTAAAATAAGATAAATATAATATCATGTAGCACTGGAACTAGTTGACATGTCTAATGTTGTCCCTACTCCAGGTCAACAATCAGGTAAAGTCAGTCCTCACCACTGACTCTGGTGAGGGATGGCCACTAAGACAAAAGATGGATTCACATAGTATTTTCTGTTGCAGCTCCCTGCCACAAGGACATTTTCCCTTAAGAGCACACAGGGAGCACTCCCAGATTAGGACCTGGACTCCCTTACACTCTCCAGGTGCACACAAAACTCTACACTGACAACCTTGGCGCTCTGCATCCTTTTTTGCCAGTAGCTGACACATACACTTGAATAGCTGAGTTTCACACACATACATCCACACCTGTCCCTTTCTGTCAAGACTTGGAGATAATTGCTGCCACCAGTCAGCTATCTTAAGGTTCTTACAAAGGGTACCCAATTATACTGTGCAAAATTAATATTAATACTAATAGTGGAGTGTGGCCAAAGCAGCAATGCTTTCAGGAGCAGCCACAGTGTCACCAAGATAAGTATAAGTACTCAAAAGAAGTTTAGTTGGCCATGGTGTTGCAGCAGTTATTGTTGTCACATCACAGCAAAAGGTTCTTCAGTTCAGTTCTTATCTGGAGGTCCTTCTGTGCAGAGTATGCATGTCCTCTCTGCGGTTGAGTGAGTCTTAAAGAGATGCAGGTAGGTGAATGTGTGTATGTGTATGCCTTCTGTGAAGGTTCAGTGCCAGGCTGGCAATGCAACACCGTAAAAACACCACTGCCTATCAATCTGCTGACCGGTAATCCGCTGTGGTGACCCCTAACTCGGAAAAGCCGAAAGACATTGGTGTACTCTCAAGATGTTAAAAGCATTCTCTAAAGGACCAGCCACAATAAAAGGTATTAAAATATTTAATAATAAACAATAAAACAACAAACTAGAGAATATTGAATACTAAACAACAAAGTTTCATCCACAGAGATTTCAAAAATAATACACTTGGATAATTTCTCACAGTTACAGAAAACTAAACTATTCTGACTTGCTGTCCCTGTCTAACTAAAGAATTACTGTTTCCTGACTACTCACTAAAGTAAGGGAAGCTGATGTGTGCTGAGTGTCTTACCACAATCAAAGCCAGATGATGTCTATTTCACCATACCTCTTAACCTGGAAACATCAAAAATCTGGACAAAGGCACCTGAAAAATAGGTACAACTGGCCAAAAATCGGGACAATGATTAAGATAAAATTTGTGTGCATAATCATGTATCCCTGCCCACTCCAATGGAATTGTGAGATGCCAACATGAACACTGAAGTCACTAAATAATAATAAATAATAGCAGACATTTGAAATCCAGACTTCATATCCCTCAGAAAATACATAACAATGCAAAACCTGTTATTCTAGCAAGTATCTGAGTTTACAGGAGCAGTATTTAAAATCTGTTCCTACCTATTTTTGAGCATTTGTCCTAACATGATTTGTATCTTTGTCAAGATTTCTTGCTCTGAGAGACTGAAAGGTATGATGTTTGTGTAATAAACATTACTGCTCTGTCTGTTGGGCCATGGTCCATTACACTGGCTGGTTATTAAAAACTAAAGCAAGATAAAAGCAGGCAAACAAGATTCTTAATTGCTTTACAACCTGCTTCTGTTTCTTTCCCACTATTGCTATTTTAATTTCTCACCCAGACAGCCTACCTATTACTCATTTGCATATGCAAGTTAACATTTTTCTGGATTCTATTAAATTCGTATTACGTGCCTCATGCAGACACATCTGCTTTACACTCAGCCATCACATTCACAACTATTGCAGTACCTTTTGCATGTGTGTCTGTCTCATCTAGCAGTGGAAGATCTGAGGCAGACCTGGCAGTGGGAGTGTTACGTCCTCCCACCGACTAGCAGGTGAAGCTTAGTTTCATTCTGTTCAGTCACTCTCTGTGACTGGAATGTGAAGTCTGACTTGAGTACAGGTGTAGTAAAGTTATGGGGACCCGGTTCTTTGCAAACTACATAAATCTTTGCCCTGCTGCCCGCAGTGTTGTGCGATTTAACAACTTATGGACATGGGGTCACTATCAGGAGGCATGAAATGCATCAAATACCTCTTGTTTTTTTCAGTTTTGTTTTTTGGGTAAGTGAGCAATTAGTTGTAAGGGGGGACATGTATAGTTTTTTTTTTCCTTTTGCTTACATAGTTTTAAAGTAAAGCCATACTTTTTTAAGATTAATTTTGCTCATGTGTCCTCAAGATAAGTATAAATGTAGACAATGCTGGCTTAAAAAAGCGGACATGCTGTGCCAGAGGCTTTGCAATTCCATTTAAGGTGTCATAACACAATATAGACAGAGAAGGCATCAGGGAAAAATGTAAACAGCGACATCTTAGCAAGGTGCTTCAGATAAATGAAAAAGATGCTTTGGAGACAACTTGTGCAAATGGGACATTTTTTGAAGCTGGTGTCCCCACACTAAATGCAATGACTGAATGGATACATGAATGAGAGCAAAAGTGAACTTTTCTCATCCATGTAATGTTTCACAAATTTATTCAGCAACCTCTTGTAATTGCTAATGAGTGAATGTGCATGTGGTGGAGGTGTCTTATGCAATCTGACAGTTGACCTAGTCATCCTCACCAATAAAAAGAATAGCAGGGGCTGCACAAAGATAGATAAATAGAATGGCATGATATTACCTTATCTTCACCCATTGACAACAATAAAACTAAGAAAGTTGGGGCTGTTGTCTTTGTAAATGCTCACAGTGGCCAAATACCAAATTGAGACCACAATGCCAACTTAAGCTTGCAAATAAATAAACAAAGGATCACTGCACCCCACTACTGAAAGTCACTGCTTCTTTTAATACAATGGGAATATTTTCTGCTTGCAATATTATAAATGTTAAACTTGTTACCAATTAAAAACTGAAAAACTACTGAAGGGCGTCCATCAACCAACCATATTGTTACTGCAGACTAACACTGAAATTGCTGGGTTACACAGCTCAGGTACACTATGATTTCATCTACATACAACAAGCTGAAGACAGTCCATCCATAAAGAACTGCTACTAGGTACAGCTATATACAGCAATGTCTTTTTTCCC
>NC_056746.1:666198906-666311406 GCF_019279795.1 Protopterus annectens
CGCTGTAGGCATGGGTGTGTAGCTATTGTTGGCTAGTTGAGTGGATAATGAGTTAATGGATTCGGTAAAATGTTGGTTGAATTTTGAGGCTATTTCAGTAGTTGTATCTGTGGAGGTTGAGGTGGGAGAGGGTGTGGTGTTTTTTCCAGGTTTTAGTAGGGAGTTTATTGCATGCCAGAACTTTTGTGGTTTGTTGGAGTATTTGTTTTGGATATTTATGTAGTAGTTTTGTTTATCAAGCTTAGTTTGCTGTTTAGCCTGGTTTCTAAGATGTTGATAGTTTTGTTTAGAAAGACTAGTGTTGTCTTTCTTCCAGGTTTTCCATGCCTTGTCTCTAGATTTTAATAGGGGTCTAGTGGGGTTAGTAAGCCAAGGAGCTGAGTGGACTTTAGCTCTAATAGTTCTTATGGGTGCTATTTGGTCAAGGACTTTAATGAAAGTATTATTAAAATAGTCCACTGCTAGGTCCAAGTTCAGGGTATGTAGAGGTTCCCAGTTGCAGTTTTTTAATGCAGTGTTGAGATCTAGAGGGTTAACCTTGTGATCATTTCTGATTTGTTTAAAGACAGTAGGTTTGGGTATGTTAGCACGTCTGCGTAGGAGGAATGTTGGGAGATGGTCACTAAGGCTGTCTGGTAGACAACCTGTATGATAGTTTTGTTCTGGGTAGTTCACTAATGTCCAATCTAATATGGATTTCTTTTGGACTTCTTATCTACTCTGGCAGGTTCTAGAATAAGTTGGGAGAAACCATACAGGTTGATGTGGCTAGTGGGGAATTTAGAGTTGCAGGCTAGCCAATCAGTGTTTAGGTCTCCTAGCAGAATAGTCTCTTGTGGGAGGTTGTCTTTTGCCCATTGCAGAATTTCTTCAATTTTAATAGTGTTATTGCCTGGAGGGATATATGCGCAGAGAATATTGATACTTTTTTTATTGTTTAGTTGTAGCATAATTCCTAGGATTTCAGCATTGTCGAATTTTGGTGGAGGGGTTGGTAGGGGTTGTATATTAAGTGTATTTTTATAGATAATTGCAACGCCCCCTCCCTTCTTTCCTATTCTATCTTGTCTAATGATATTATATCCTGGAGGGAGAATTTCTTCATTCCTTGTGCTGGGATTTAACCAGGTTTCTGTTATAGTTAGTATATCGGGGAAGTAGTTTGTTATGAATGCATGTACGTGAGTAATTTTATTAGATATACTGCGAGTGTTAAGGTTTATGATGAGTAGGTCTGTTGTGTGTTTGTTTGAGGTTATGATGTTGTTTGGTCCAGGGTTAGGGTGAATGTCACCAGAGGTAAGGAGGTATTTCTTTATCAGTATATTACGTTTAATCGCTTGTAGTATATCTTTGTAAAGCTTGTTTGGTATCTTTCTAGTGAGAGATGCTAAGCAGTACTTGTTGCGTATGAGTACTATTTTGCTGTTTTCAAGTAGAGAGTGGGATATAGGGAAGCTTTTGTGGCCTTTTGTTGGTGTGAAGGGTTGTGTTGTATGGTAGGTGGTTTGGGGCAATGAACTGTATGTGTGTAGAGATGTTGTGTAGGTTAGGGCTATGAGGATTAGTAGGAGGCATATAAGAAAGGAGAGCATGGTATGTGTCATGTTGTGTTTGGTTGATAGTGATGTTAATTGGATGAGAGGAAGATAGGTGTGGTGTTTGGGAGGAATGCAGCTAATTGGGTTTGGGAAGTGGTCAGGTGATATGGGAGGTGGGAGGAGCGAAGATGATTGGCTGTGTGGATTGGTCAGGGGATAAGGAGTTAGAATAAATGTAGATGTACTGGGGGTGGGAATTGGGGGTAGGGTACAGGAGCGGAGTGAGCCAAGCGTAGCGAGGCAAACGGAGCGGGGCACCAAACAGACTCCGAAGCTGCAGAGCCAATCTATGAAGGTTCTCCAAGGTTTTCCAAATGTAAGTTATTTCAAGGAATAAATAGGCTGATTCCCAGGATAAAACCTAGTCTTTATATTTATCAGTACCCTTTGTCTTAGTTTAGAAAACATTGGAGAATTGTCATATTTAAATTTAGATAGTGCTGCGGACACTCCTAGCAGTGTGTTGCAAGGTTAAACTGCAGACCGTACAAGTATTCAGAAAATAGTGAGTTATAAACCTTGTTTCCTTGCAGATAACTCATGCTGGACAGTTTTACTGTGAGGTAATAGGTTGCTAGCAGTTTGAAGTCCCTTAATGTGGCGAGCCTTTCAGTGGGGGGGGCAGGCTGGTTAGGGTGGACAAGAGAGTTTACGATCCCTGGGACGGAGAAGGAGACATAGGAGAGATTAAGGCATGGACATAGGACAGTTTGTTTTGCATTACTTTAGCAGTTAATCTATTTAATAATAGCTACATGCAGTTTCCATTATTTAATGTACCTTTAGCCAGCTAAGGAGTCCATGTAGAGCTACAAACTTTCATTTGTTCTTTAGATAGTAAAGTAGCTGGTTATGGGAAGTCACTTAATTTACAACAGCGTTATCCTTTTTAACAGGTTATTGTATTTAACAACACCTGGTACTCATTCTAATATAAGGTTTGTAAAATAACAGGTAGGTGGCTTAATTACAGTGGATTTGTTTTTCTCTTTTTACTTTTGTTTTAAAGCCTTTAGCTTAACAGGCTTCTTGCGTATAATAATTCATCCCAATTAAAGCCTTTAGCTTAACAGGCTTCTTGCGTATAACAATTCATCCCAATTGTAATAGTTGATATACTTTGTGTCAGTCAAACACACTAAAATGCACTTTAATACAGTAAGATAGCACTTTAAATTAGCTGGACTGACTAGCACTAGAAATGTATCGTAATACAGTAATATAGCACCTTAAAGTTAGCTGGACTAACTAGCACTAGAAATGCACTTTAAAACAGTAAAATTGCGCCTTAAATTACCTGGATTAACTGACACTAGAACTGCACTTTAAAACATTTAAATTGCGCCTTAAATTAGCTGGATTAACTAGCACTAGTAATCCACTTTAACACAGTCAAATTGTGCCATAAATTAGCTGGATTAACTAGCACTAGAAATGCACCTTAATACAGTAAAAATAACACCTTAGAAACAGCTGGACAAGTGAATTGAAATGGTTTAAGCACTAGATGCACTCTTTAATACAGTATAAAAGGCATTCTAAGAATTAGCTGAACAAACACTGTGTAGTAGTCTGAAACACTAGAGATGCACTATGAGTAGTGGGCCCAATGCCACGTGTATGTAGCCTAATTTATAGCTTGGCTTAGAGTGTAGTCTACTTTGTGGATCGCTTTACAAATCCTGTGCTCTCAAAGATACAAAATGACATTCCTAGCTGGTACTAGCGTAGCTTTTTGTTGTTAACCAGTACATTCCTAGCAGGTACTAGCGTAGCTTTTTATTGTTAACCAGTTCACAAGTACTGTACAATCATATAGTCTGCTTTGTAGATCGCTTTACAAATCCTGTGCTCACAAAGATACAAAATAACATTCCTAGCAGGTACTAGCATAGCTTTTTGTCTTTAACCAGTTCACAAGTACTGTACAATCAGCAGATATGCATTAGAAATAAAAAAACATTGCAGGGTGACCTTTCTTACCGTAGGAGGTGCTGACCGCGAGCACTATTAGAAAGTTCTAAAAATGGTGCCAGACGCCGGATATTTAATACCTCGCCTCCCTTTTGTGGTTGTTAGGGAGACAGCAGTCTGATTGGGGGATACACATTGATGTAAGCACCAAACAGACTCTGAGGCTGCAGAGCGTGTGCACAGTTAAATGTGTTTCAGTGAAATGTGTTTTCAGTAAACAGTCCTAGACCCATATATATATATATATATATATATATATATATATATATATATATATATATATATACATATATATATATATATATATATATATATATACATATATATATATATATATATATATATATATATATATTTATTTATACATATATAAAGATATAGAAAGAAAAGATAGGGAGAGTGGGGTTCAGTTCACAGATGGGAAGATGGCTCTCTGTAACGGTTTTGGTTTGTGCATGCGGGCAGAGTGAAGTGTAGCGTGACTACCAGTCATTGGAGCACATATTTTGGGGGTAATTGAAAATTTACTACCTTTATTTGTGGCTTTGTCTGGATTTCAGATTTCCTGCCTGGAGGATATTTCCATTCAATCAACCTTCTAAGTGAGCTAACAACAATCATAGGGGACGATGCGAGAGGACACTGTTGCTGGGCAGATGTGCAGTTTTATTTTGGAATGGTTGCTACTTGTACTGTTATTGAGGGCAGTGAGCATAATGCATTTCATCCAGCTGTGATATATATATATATATATATATATATATATATATATATACATATATATATATATATATATAATTATATATATATATATATATATATATATATATATATATATATATAATATATATATATATATATATATATATATATATACATATATGTATATATATATATATATAAATGTGTGTGTGCGTGTGTGTGTGTGTGTGCGTGTGTGTGTGTGTGTGTGTGTGTGTGTGTGTGTGTGTGTGTGTGTGTGTGTGTGTGTGAGTGTGTGAGACACCCGTGCACTGGCCCAGCAGTCAAAGACCCTCAGTCCTCAACACTAACACCAGTGAGGGGCGTCCATATAGGGAAAGGATAATAAATACACTGTGAAGACTGGGTGAAGATAGATGAAGGTTAATTCTGTCACCTGTAAATGTTAATGTAAACCACAGACTTGTTGTCTTAAATGGTAAAAATAGTGTTACATGTGGAACTGGAAATAAAATGTAACAACAGTGCACGCTACTCATCAAGTAAAGCATGTTGTGACCCTTTGATGTTAGAACTCAGACCCAGTGAGTCTAGAGTGTAGCATCCTGCCTATTGTTTTAAGGCCAGAGTTAATGGCCAGAATTTGCATGCATAAGTGTCCTTTATTGCTCTGGTTTATGCCCAGTGGTGAAGAATGTCAATGTAGTTTTTGTTAGCCTGGGAACCCAGGGAAGTGTAAAGAATGATGTAATGTGAACCAGGAATGTGATTTTAAAAACAGAGAGAATCAGAGAGCATTAAGCATTTTTGTCTTGACCATCCAACTCACCAGCATTGTCTTGCTGTATATGTAAGTTTATCTTAGACTTGTGTTTTCTCTTAGATATAGCTACAAACTAGAAAGATTAGACTAAGTGTTTTTCTGTGATGTCATAACTGTACTACTGAATTATTTTAAGTATTTCTCTGTGATCTCTGAACTCTTGACTAGCACTGCATAGTAAAAGGTATTGTCTTGGGTTTTGACTATTTGTTATTAAATATTTTAAACCCTTTCAACTGTGGCTGCTTTTGCAGAGATAATTTAAGCTCTTTAGAGTACTTGCATGCCATTGGTAAAATTGTTTAAAGCCACTTCAATAGCTTTAGCCCTGGGCTATACTACCAATTGGATAATAATATTGCAGAGTAATAATTGGACACCCTTTTAAGGGCCTTTGAGTAGCTGATAAAGATTAGTGGGTGGTGGCAGCTGGTACTACTATATAGTCTGGGAAAAAGGGGCACAGCTTGAGAACCTGTGCCAGCCTTCCCCAGGAGTGTCTGTGTGCTTGTATAAATTCTTCTCAAAGTGTTTGCGTATGTGTGTCAGTTACTTGGGCAGGGACATGAAGCACTGGTTGGACAGAGAGGGTGCTGGAGGTTTTACCTTGCCCACTAGGCTAAGATCTGGACCCTATAGCTGTGCCAGTGAGGAGTCTTATTAAGGACGTGGAGAGCAAGGGAGCGACCAGCCCTGGTCTGACTGTGATCTACGTGTGCTCTTAAGAGAAATTGCACTTTTCTGTGTGTATTTGTTATCCTTTCCTCCTAAATCAGACTCCCCTCACTGGTGTTAGTGGTGAGGATTGAGGCTCCTTGACTGCTGGGCCAGGGCACGGGCATTACATATTAATTGTTTGGCAGTGGTGGGATATCCACACCACATATTAATTGTTTGGCAAATACTAATTGGCTTGCAGTAGTGAGAGTAGAGTGAAATCCTGTAGCTGCTGTACAGTGAGCGCTGAAGGTGTTTTGTGCTCTAAATCAGCCTTGCAGTGGATACTCAGAGTTCAGATCACAATTGTTTTATTTCTTTTGTTAGCTTAGTTAGTCAGGGTGAGCAGGCAGCATGACAGCAGAGGAGTATGGAAAGCTGACAAGGATCCAGCTGGCAGAGATGTGACAGGCTAGGGGACTGGTGCATGAAAACCTAAGGCAGACTTGATTGCAAACTTGGTTACAGCTGCATCAGAAAACAGCAACCAGGAGGACAATCAAACTGGCAGTAGAGATATAATACCCTCGGAGAATGGACAGCTCAACATTTCTGCAGAGGACTTAAAAATCCATCTGGAGCTATAGAGACTTGAGTTGGAGGCCAGGCATTTGACACTAGAAGCAGCTGAGAGAGTAAGGTGTCTAGAGACTGAGGACAAGGAGAAACTGCAACGTTTGCAGACTGATGAGAATGAGAAATTGCTATGCCTGGAAGCTGAGGAAAAGGAGAGGCAGAGGCAGCATGAGAAGGAGATGCTGACTCTTCACCAGAGTCATGAAGGTAATGTAGAAGGGAGAAACTGGACCCCAGAAGCACAAAAGGTCAATAAATTTCTTCCGCATTTTAAAAAAGGGGATAATTTTGATAGTTTCATTCATATGTTTTAGAGGGTATGCAAACAGTATGGTGTTGACCAAAGGCTCTGGGTATGGTTCCTGACCCCCTTACTCCATGGTAAAACTGTAACTGTTTTGTTTAAAATCACATTCCTGGTTCCCATTACATCATTCTTCATGCTTCCCTAGGTTCCCACGTTAACAGAAACTACATTTACATTCTTCACCTCTGGGCAGAAACCAGAACAATAAAGGACATTTATGCATGCAAATTCTGACCATTAACTCTGGCCTTAAAGTAATAGGCAGGATGCCCCACTCTAGACTCACTGGCTCCGAGTCCTAACATCAACAGGTCACAACATGCTTTACTTGGTCAGTAGAGTGCACTGTTGTTACATTTTTTTCCAATTCCACATGTAACACTATTTTTACCATTTAAGACAACAAGCCTGTGGTTTACATTAATATTTACAGATGACAGAATTATCTCCAAAATTCTATCTGGCTAGGCTGGCAGCCTCCATCTATTTTCACCCAATCTTCACATGCACACACAGTAAAGTATAATTTCCCTTAAGAGCACACATATATCACAGTCAGTCTGGGGCTGGTTTCTCCCTCTTTCTCCAGATCTCCAATAAGACTCCCCGCTGGCACAGCTATAGGGTCCAGATCTCAGCCTAGTGGGCAAGCTAAAACCTCCAGCACCCTTACTGTCCAACCAGTGCTTTGTGTCCCTGCCCAAGTAGCTGACACACACATGCTTTGAGATAAGAGTTTATACAACCACACAGACATTCCTGGGGAAGGCTGGCACAGGTTATCCAGCTGTGCCCCTTTTACTTAGACTATACGGTAGAAATCAATGCCACGACCCAGCTAATATTTATCAGTTACTCAAAGGCCCTTATGAAGGGTGTCCAATTATTACTGTGCAATATTATTATCCAACTGCTAAGTGCAAAAAGTCAAGACTTATTTGGAGTGAATTGGTACAGTACCACAATATACATGTAATGTACTCTTAGAGCTTTAATTATTTCTACACAAAACAGCTACAGTTGAAATGTTTAAAATATTTAATAATAAATAATAAAAACACAAGACAATACCTCTTACTACACAGTGCCAGTCAAGAGTTTAGAGATCACAGAGAAATACTTCAAATAATACTGTAGAAAAGTTCTGACATCACAGAAAACAAACTAGTGTAATCTTATTGTTTCCTAGCTATATCTAAGAGAAAACACAGTTCTAAATAACTTACATATAGATACAAGCAGAGTGGTGATGTTTAATGTTCTCAAGACAAAATGCTCAGAGCTTTCTGATTTCTGATTCTCTCTCTTTAAATTTATAGAAAGGCACCATCATACTCCTAAAGTTTTTGTACATTTAAGTGCATCCGGGTGTTTCCCTCATTGCTGCAAAGTTAAAGAATAACCTCTTGCTAACCTGAAGATGCCCCTGAAGCTGAGTCCTTGCCTGGCTTCATAAAGCTTGTACTCCTAAAGTTTTTGTACTTGTATGTTGCAAAATACCTTTTTCTACCTTTCTGTAGGGCCTATAACTGCTTGTTAACCCTCCGGTCTGAGATTTAGTAGCTTACCGCAAAGCCACTTCCTCCCTCCATCCTTTTGTCCCCTCATCCTATATCTTATTCCTTTTGAATAGCTTCTTGCCTACCCCTCAGCTGCTATTACTCCCCTGACCACTAGGAGGCAGTCGTTACCTACACTATATTCTAGCATTAAAATTAACTATCCCTCAGGTCCTACACCCATTCTTTGGCATTTCAGTACAATTTTAATCCCCCTCTCTGCACATGAGAACCTCACTCTCGCTTTACTAAATCATCTACACATATCTGATAAGCTTATATACTCTGCTCCCCAGTTTTCACTTTAGTTACTATTGTATTACGCCAAACACAAAAAACAGCTGATTTTCTTGTGGCTGAACTTACCTTACTGCTCTTGCCCACTCCATTCACCCTGTGGGCTCACTCTGCTCCCCATACCCTACCCCCAATTCCCACCCATCCCCAGGGCACCTATCCTTATACTGCTAGAAGCCACACCCCCACCTCACATCAACCAATAGCTCGACATATCTCATTACATACTCAGCCATCTGTTACTAATTTACTCACACCTTCCACTATCTATACTTTCCTTATTAAACAAACCCACCTCATATTTGCCCTTCTATAACCCCTTATTTTCTAATTACTTACATTCCCACATTCTCTCATTATGTCAACCCATGGCTTACTAAAACTCTCTAATTTCCTCCTCTTGGCCATAATTCTTTCCACTCTACTTCTATCTCATAGCCTCATAGGCTATGAATTCCTAAGCTCCTTTCAATTTCAACACTCCTTTAAACAAACTTCCCCTTTCTATCTATCAGCCTCACAAACCCATAGTAACATTACATTCTCATCAGCCTACCTTCTCCCACAGTTTCACAGATTAAACCATATTACGTATTTCCAAACCAGAAAAATAGACCCTATTTTATGTAAACTAGCAAAACTTCCATGCAACCTTCAGTATCTACTACTACACGGCAACATTTACCCAAACCCAGGGCCTGGTAATACCTTCCCTGACTCCCATTCTTCCTTCACCTCTATTTCCCATACCCCGTCTTCTTCCTTGAACTCTCTTCTCATTGGCCACTTCAATATCCGTAGTTTAAATAACAAAATTATCCAACACCATGCCCTACTAGACTTACATTCCTTTGACATCCTATGTCTCACAGAAACCTGGCTCAAACCAGTTACTAAAGACAATGATATCATCCCTCCAGGTTATAACATCCTTAGAATTGACCATCCTAACAAAAAAGGGTGGGGGGTAGCGATATTGTTTAAATCTGAACTACAGGTAACGTAACTAAACACTCACCCTCCCTCACCTAGCGATGCTGAAATCTTAATATCTAAGCTCCAAATGAATGCTAATAAATCTATATACATCATTTGCTCTTACATCCCCCCAGGCAACAACATAAGTACTCTTGAAAATATCCTTAACTGGCTTTCCACATCATTCCTACAAGATACTATTCTCCTTAGAGACTTTAATATTGACTGGAACTGTTGTACTTATGACAACCCTACATCTCACATTAATCTCTATGACTTCTATCAAACTATCACCGACCCCACCAGAAACCAGAAACCCGGCAAAAAACAAACTATTTTAGACTGGATACTAGTCAACGATAACCCCCAATCTTACAAAATAGGCATACTTCCTGATGATATTAGTGACCACTCTCTTACCTTTATAACTAGACAAAAGATCACCATTCCCACTTAACTAAACTTTAGAACCACCCGGAACAAAAAGAACCTGAACCTAGGTAACTATCAAGCAGAGCTAAAAGCCTGCAATTGGTCACCCCATAAAATAGCTACCTCTCAATGAAGCAGTCTCTTTTTTTAAGAATACATTCCCAAAAATCCTTGAGCACCATGCCCCCTTTCATACTATTAAAATTAGAAACAAACTTGCTTCCTGGCTCCCAAATGAGACAAGGCAAAAAACAAGACTGAGAAATAAAATCTGGAATATATGGAGAAGTACCAAAGACCCTATTGATCATTTAAACTTTAGACAGCTCAGGAATGTCACTAGAAATCAATATTCCTCGATAAAAAAACTATTACCTTAAATTCCAACAAACCCAATATCTAAACCACAAAAATTCTGGTCAGGATTAAATAAATTACTCCATCCTGGACAAGCCAAAACACCTACACCCTCTATCTTGACTCATAATTCTCCCAACCAAATTGCTGATATTTTTAACAATTTTTTTTCCAGAAACTGTTCAATCTTTAGCAAATACTTTACCACCTGTTACCACCACTGACTCATCCATGCCAACCATTGACTCATCCTTGCCAACCCCCCTACCCCAAGTATTACAACTGCAACCTGTCCCAACATCTCTCATACACTCCTTACTTCTTAAGCTTAAACCATGCACTCCGTCAGTTGACCTCCTCCCAGCTGAATACTTTCAAATGGCAGCTGGAGTGCTTGCCTACCCTGTTTCCATCTTAATTAACAGAACCATTACAGAAAGTTCCATCCCATCCCTCTGGAAAGTCTCATATATTATCCTACTGCATAAGGGTGGGAACTCAAATGAACTCTCAAACTTCCGCCCCAAAGCCCTACTTTCCCCCTTAGCAAAAATTTTGGAGAGATGTATTTACCATCAGCTACTTGATTATTCCTCCAAAACCACCTGCTAGTTGACTGCCAGCATGGTTTTAGGCCTTTCCATAGTACTACAACTGCTCTACTATCCTTTTCTGACTGCATTAATAAAAATCGTAACAACAGCTTACTGCCCTCAGCCCTCTTTATTGACCTCTCAAAAGCATTTGATATGGTTAATCATCAATTACTGTTAAACTCACTCAAATCACTTTCACTAGATACCCAAACAGTTAATTGGTTCAAGTCCTATCTAGGAAATGGATTACAAGCAGTCCTCTGGGAAAATAAACTATCTACTCTTCTCCCTATAACTCTTGGAGTCCCACAAGGCTCTATTCTGGGACCCCTCCTCTTCACTATGTTCATAAATGATCTGAAAAACTCCCTTCCACAAACCACCTGCATACAATATGCCGACGACTCGACATTAATATGTTCAGCCTCCTCACCTGCTGGACCTCATTTGAGTACCCATGTGGTATTTACCTTAGTTGAAAACTGGTTCCATCAATGCTGTTTCCTCCTTAACCCCAAAAAAAAACTAAATCGGTACTATTCTCTCCCACTCAGAAGTGTCCTGCTATCTACTTCACAATTACAATTAATAATGGTACTGTAATAACTCCAAACACAACCACCTAACTTTTAGGTGTAACAATTGATCATAATCTAAACTTTGACACACATATCAACCTAACCATTAAATCAGTTAATAAAAAACTTGGCTTCCTCTACTTACTTAAACCCTATCTCACACCTCTAGCTAGGACTGCTATTGCCCAAACTCACTTAATCTCCACCCTTCTCTATGCATCTCCAATCTACATCAACTTATCCAAAAATAATCTTCATAAGCTGGAAACATCCTATAATAACATAGCTAGATTTGCCACTGGTGCCCCTTTTCGAACCCACCACTGTCAAAATCTTAAATTGCTAGGATGGCCGGAATTGCAAAGCCATATTCTTTTCCAGCAACTTACTACTATACACAAGATCCTATACCATCCCACAGATACACCCATACTCTCTACCCTTATCTGCCCTTATAAAAATCTAACAACCCTTCGATCAGCTAATAAGGTACTAGTAGCTACCCTAAAGTCCAACAACAAATCTGGAGAAAGCTTGTTCTCAAACTCTATTGGTAACTCTTGGAACACTCTTCCAACTGATCTAACAGCCCTTTCTTCTACCCCACTTTTCAAAAAGCAATTAAGATTCTTCCTTAAAGCCCAAATGGCTTTGCCCATGCACAAATCCTGACTGACACTTTCTCCCCTAGCAGGACCATTCTTTACTATCTATCTTTAACATGCTATTTCAGGTGCTCTGATTTTCTCTGTTAATTCCTACTGTAGTAGCTCACCTCCTAAAGTTTGGTAAAATTTATAAACAATGTTACCCTAAAAAAAAAATTGTTTTATTAATCCTTTTACTCAAAATTTTTAACTTATTTAGTCGGGTATGTTGGTATGTTACTGTAACAATACTATATAAATGTTCCTGTATTTGAAATGTTTTATCTGTCTGACATTATCTGTATTATATATGGTCAAGATTTCTGTCTTGTAAATTGTCTTAATGTGGAGCTTTTCTCCCCGGGCCTCCGCTGAAAATGGACATACATCCAGTCGGACTATCCCGGTCAACAAATGTAAAATAAAAAAAAAATAACACAGAGCTGCTTCACATGACAATACTCTTCACATTTCTCTGGTATTCCCAGGCTAACAGAAACTACATTTACATTCTTTACACCTGGTCAGAAACCAGTGCAATAAAGGACATTTATGCATGCAAATTCTAGCTATTATCTCTGGTCATAATACAATAGGCAGGATGCCTCCCTCTAGACATATCGGCTCCGAATTTTGACATTAAAGAATTGACTTATCAGCTTTGTTACAGCGGAGTGCACTGTTGTTACATTTTTGCAGTTCACTATCCAATGCAGTCTTTTTACATTTAAGAGAACAAGCCTGTAGCTTACATTATTATTTATAAATGACAGAATTATCTACAAAATTCTATCTGTCTAGGCTGGCAGCCTTCACCTATCTTCACACATCTCCCCTCCTGGAGAACTCAAGCTAGTTTTTCAAGTGACCTTGGAGAAACATTGCTTGAGAGGGCTAGGTCTATCTGAGGATACCTTACCCCATTCCCTGTGTTGAGAGCCCATCTGAGTTGGCATTGCTAATCCCACTGTGGTGCTGCACTGACATATCATATGCTTGCAACCTTAGGCTCCATCTTAGCAACTTGGCATTTTGCTGGCTGGCTCTGTTTAACCATGTTAGGGGGTTGTGATCTGTCACTACAGTGAATTTTCTTCCGTATAGATAAGGCTGAAGTGTATGCAGTGCCCACCCTATGGCTAGACATTCATTTTCTACAGCTGCATAGCATTCCACCCTGGGTTTGAGCCTACTACTGAGATAAACCACGGGGTGCTCTTCTCCCACTGAAGAAATCTGGCTAAGTACAGCCCCCACCCCATGGTTCGAAGTATCCACCTGCACAACAAATTATTTGCTGTAATATGGACTGGCTAACACAGGGGGTACTCCCAAAGCTTCCTTAAACTTCTGGAATGCCTGCTCACTTGCTGTGGTCCATATTACCTTATCTTGCCTGTTCTTCCTTGTCAGGTCTGTGAGGGGAGCAGCTATTGTACTATAAATGGTGACGGACTTTCTTTAGTACCCTGCTGTCCCTAAGAATGTCCTCACCTGATTTTTGGTAACAGGCGCAGGCCATGCCTGAATGGCTTCTACTTTGGCAGGTTCTGGCCTGATCTTACCACTCCCCACTCTATGTCTCAGGTAGGAGACCTATGCCATACCCACCCGACATTTGCTGGGCTTAATGGTCAGCCATGCCCTCTGTAGTCTGCCCAGCACCTCCCTGACATGCTGAAGGTGCTCTTGCCAGGAATGGCTGTAGATGACAATATCATCTAGGTAAGCAAGGGCAAACCCTCCTGCTCCTGCTAGGATATGATCAACCAGCCTCTGGAAGTCGCTGGGACATTTTTCATACCAAAGGGCAACTTTGTGAACTCATACTAGCCAAAAGGAGTCACAAAGGCTGACTTCTCTTTAGCACTGGGAGTCCAGGGCACCTGCCAGTAACCCTTGGTAAGATCAATGGTTGTAAGATACTTTGCCCCAGCTGCTCTAGGGCCTCATCTGTTCTAGGCATAGGGTAAGCATCTGACTTAGTGTGACTATTTAATTTCCTGTAGTCAACACAGAACCTGGTGCTGCCATCCTTCTTTGGCACCAGCACCACTGGGGAGGCCCAGGGACTGTTGGACTCTTGAATCACCCCTAGTTCCAACATCTCCTGTATCTTTTCCCTCAGAGTCCATTTGACTCCCTCAGGCACCCTATAAGGGGCCTGCCTAATAGGCCTTTGGGGTCCTGTATCCACCTGGTGCTGCACCAGGTGGGTGTATCATGGTTTCACAGTGAACATGTCCCCAAACCCCTGAAATACTGCTTGGATTTTTCGAACCTGGGTAGGTGATAGCTGCTGGGATATTGTCACCCCTTCCACTGAGGTATCAGTCCGAGCCTCACTGAGATCAGTCACCAGATCTCCCTCAGCCTCCTCCTGCAATCCACTGCAAATGCTCAGCACAAAGGTCTCCCTATCATGCTAAGGTTTCATCATGTTAACATGGTACAGTTTGTGCAACTGCCTCCTGCCTAGGAGTTCAGCCATGTAGATAACATCACTTACCTTTCGTACCACCTTGTAGGGTCCCTCCCAAACTGCTTGCAGCTTGCTGTGTCTGACAGGAATGAGAGCCATTACCTGCTCCCCTACAGCATACTCTCTAGCTCAAGCATTCTTGTCATAACATACATTTTTCTGTTGTTGGGCTTTTGCCAGGTTCTCCTGGCCCAAGCCTATGAGTTCCCTGAGCCTTGTCTTGAAGTTTAGGACATATGCCACAACAGACTCCTTGTGAGGTTCACACTCACCTTCCCACACTTCTCAAATTAAATTTAGAGGTCCCCTCACCCTATGCCCATACAGCAACTCAAAGGGTGAAAAACCTGTGGATTCCTGGGGAAACTCTCTGTAAGCAAACAACAGATGAGGCAAATATTTGTCCTACTCCCTCTTAAACTGGTCTCCAAATGCCCATACCATGGACTTGATTGTAGAGTTTAACATCTCAACCAGACCAATAGAGTGAGGATGGTAGGGGGTGGTCTTCAGGTGCTTCACCCCACAGGACTTCCACAGACAAGCCAGCAGGTCTGACATGAAATTGGCACCTCTGTCAGTCAGTATTTATTTTGGGAAACCTACCCTGCTGAGAATCTCTAACAAAGCATTTGCCACCTTTTCTGCATCCTTGGAGGACAGAGCCACTGCCTCAGGGTATCGTGTAGCATAATCCACTACCACTATGATATACTTTTTCCCTATGGAACTTGGAGTACTTAGAGCCCCCACAATATCCATAGCTACCCCCTGAAATGGCTCCTCAATCACAGGCAAAGGCATCAAAGGAACTCTTACCTTGCCTACCTTTTGACACTGCTCACAGGTCCTGCAGTACCTTGTTACATCTCTGGAAATTCCAGGCCAATAGAAGTTCTGCATAATAAGTCTCTTTGTATGTTTTATGCACATATGACCTGCAAAGGGAATATCATGGGCTATGGCTAGATGCACTAGATGGTAGGCTCTAGGCACTACCAACTGATGTACCTTCTCAGCTTCTAGCCCTCCCTCTTAGGTCCACTCTTTATACAGTAACCCTTTGTCCGGGTATACAGATTCATCCTTCCCTTGAGCATCAGGTGCCTCACTAGCTACCTGCCTAAGGCCGTGCAATGTAGGGTCTGAGAGCTGAGCTAGTCTCAACTCTCTCTCTGTAACCCTTCCCAGCACCCCTTCCCGTTGAAGTCTGGCATTCTCTGATAGTCGTGCTTCACTGTCAGCCTGGGTACTACTACTCACCTCTATCTTTGCAGTCACTCTATCCAAGGAAACATCAGTACCCACAAGCAGCTGTGGTTTACATTCAGTCTTACTGTTACAGAGTAGCCCCCTCCCTGTAGTAACCACCTCACCAGTCCTGGTTGCAAGTATGCAGTTTATCTGCCGCCCTGCCCAGGCTACCAGATCCACATGCTTGTCTCCTAGCCTGACTGTGTGTAATGGCATAAACACATGGTACTGCCTCATCCAAATCCTTCCCTATCAGGACATCTGCAGGATGGTAATTTGGTACTCCTGTTGTCTCAAGACAACCTACTATTAGCATGTTGTCTTTCCCACCTACTGGCTTTCTCACCTTTTGTTCCTCACTTTGCATCCGTGGACATCTGTATGCCACATGCCCCCCCCACCCCGGTTGCATTCAAAACATTTAACCCTAGGTCCTGGACATGTACCTGGACTAGTGGCTTCCCCTGCTACTGGCAGATTCTGTTGGGGCAGTCTGTGCTGCTCACCATGGGTTCCTTTAGACCCATGAACAGTACTGGGGGTCCCTTGCCTGTGCAGGGATGCTTGCTTGGTAGGTATAGGTCTCCCTTCTTCCCCAACTAATCTGAAGTAGCACATTGTCTATCAGCTAATCAGATCCTTATGTCCTCAGGCAAGGTGCAAAGGGCTTGTTCCCTCACCAAAAGGTCTGCCAGCCCTTCAAAAGTGGTGACCTGGCATCCACTCACCCAACTATGAAAATAAGTCTTCAGTTCAGCAACATATTCACACACATTTTCATCTGCCTTGAGTCTGTGCTCATGAAACTTTTTCTTATATGTTTCAGGTGTTAGCTTAAAACATTCTAACAAGTGATTTTTAACAGCAGTATAATCAAAATATTCACAATCAGCAAGTTTAGACAGCACAGTTACAGCTTTATCATTGAGTAAGGGGGTCAGGAACCATACCTTGAGGCTTTGGTCAACATCATACTGTTTGCATACCGTCTCAAACAAATGAATGAAACTATCAAAATGATCCCCCTCTTTAAAGTGGAGAAGAACTTTACTGAACTTTTGTGCTTCTGTGGTCCAGTTACTCCCTTCCCCATTACCTCCATGACTCTGGCTTAGAGTCAGCATCTCCTTCTCATGCTGCCTCTGCCTCTCCTTTTCCTGCAGCTTCCAGGTGTAGCAGATTCTCATTCACCTCAGCCTGCAAACGTCACAGTTTCTCATTATCCTCACTCTTTAGACACCTCATTCTCTCAGCTGCTTCTCTTTCCACACACCTGGCCACCATCTCAAGTCTCTTTAGCTCCAGATGGATTTTTAAGTCCTTTGCTAAAGTTTGAGCTGTCCATTCTCTGAGGGTGGTACATCTTCACTGCCAGTCTGATCGTCCTCCTGGTTACTGTTTTCTGATGCAGCTGTGACCAAAGCTGCAATCATGTCTGCCTTAGTCAGGTCTCCATGCACCAGTCCCCTAGCCTGGCACATCTCAGCCAACTGGCTCCTTGTCAGCTATCCATTCATCTTCCATTCATTCATATGCTATTCAACTATGCCTACATAACTAATTACTCCCTACAAAATAACTACACTATACAACAAAGCAATTCTACCTCTTTAAAGCCCTAACACACTTCACATTTATTTTACTTTATTTCTATAAGATTGCATTGTTGAATGTACCTCAAATGCAAATTCAATGACTGTATTCTCTTTTACATTTGTATAAGTATCTTTAGTAATCTATTCTTTGTACCTTGTCTGTTCGTTTGCTTTTAGAGCTTTTTCTATTGTATGTACCTAGTCTGTATGTCTGTTTTTTTGGAGCTTTTCTCCCCAGGACTCCATTGAAAACGGGTTCTTTTGGCCCAATGGACTATCCTGGTAAACCAACTGCAAATAAATAAATAAATAAATAAATAAATACAATGAAAAATGAAATGCACTAAGAAGCAAGCAAAATGAGCTGGAAAGCTATCCATACTCCTCTGCTGACATGCTGTCTGCTCTCCCTGACTAACTAAGCTAACAAAAGAAATAAAACAATTATGATCTGAACTCTGAATATTCACTGCATGGCTGATTTAGAGTACAAAACACCTTCAGTGATCACTGTACACAAGCTACAGGATTTCACTTTACCCACATCACTACAAGCCAATTAGTATTTGCCAATCAATTAATATGTGATGTGGATATCCTACCACTGCTAAACAATTAATATGTGAAGCCCTTACACTGGACCAGCAATCAAGGAGCCTCAATCCTCACCACTAACACCAGTGAGGGGCATCCATATAGGTAAAGGATAATAAATACACACACAGTATAGTACAATTTCCCTTAAGAGCACACAGAGATCACAGTCAATCTGGGGCTGGTTTCTCCCTTTCCCTCCAGGTCCCCAATAAGACTCCCCACTGGCACAGCTATAGGATCCAGATCTCAGCCTAGTGGGCAAGCTAAAACCTCCAGCACCATCTCTGTCCAACCAGTGATTTGTGTCCCTGCCCAAGTAGCTGACACACACACGCTTTGAGATAAGAGTTTATACAACCACACAAACAATCCTGAGGAAGGCTGGCACAGGTTCTCCAGCTGTGCTCCTTTTACCCAGACTATATGGTAGACATCACTGCCACCACCCAGCTAATTTTTATCAGCTACTCAAAGGCCCTTATGAAGAGTGTCCAATTATTACTGTGCAATATTATTATCCAACTGCTAAGTGCAGCCAAACAGTCAAGACTTATTTGGAGTGACTTGGTACAGTACCACTATATACGTGCAATGTACTCTTAGAGCTTAAATTATTTCTACACATAACAGCCACAGTTGAAAGGTTTAAAAATATTTAATAATAAATAATAAAAACACAAGGCAATATTTCTTACTACACAGTGCCAGTCAAGAGTTCAGAGATCAAAGAGAAATACTTAAAATAATACCATAGAAAAGTTCAGACATCACAGAAAACAAACTAGTCTAATCTTATTATTTCCTAACTATATCTAAGAGAAAATACAGTTCTAAATAATTTACATATAGCTACAGGCAGAGTGGTGATGTTGGATGTTCTCAAGACAAAATACTCAGAGCTCTCAGATTCTCTCTCTTTAAAATGATAACACAGAGCTGCTTTGCATGACATAATTCCTCACACTTCTCTGGTGTTCCCAGGCTAACAGAAACTATATTTACATTCTTTACACCTGGTCAGAAACCAGAGTAATAAAAAACATTTATACATGCAAATTCTAGCCATTAACTCTGGTCTTAAAACAATAGGCAGGATGCCTCCCTCTAGACATATCGGCTCCAAATTTTAACATCAAAGAATTGACTTATCAGCTTTGTTACAGCAGAGTGCACTGTTGTTACATTTTTGCAGTTCAATACCCAATGCAGTCTTTTCTCATTTGAGAGAACAAGCCTGTGACTTACATTAATATTTATAAATGACAGAATTATCTACAAAATTCTATCTGGCTAGGCTGGCAGCCTTCACCTATCTTCACAATATATATATATATATATATATATATATATATATATATATATATATATATATATGTATATATATATATATATATATATATATATATATATATATATATGGTTCCACTTCACAATATTGAAATACTGAAAACTCGAACATCATCTGGTTGAGCCTGTGGCTTACATTAATATTTATAATTTACAGAATTATCTACAAAAGTCTATCTGGCTAGGCTGGCAACCTTCACCTATCTTCACATCTTCACAATATATATATATATATATATATATATATATATATATATATATATATATATATAAATATGGGTCCCCTTTAGTTGACCGAACCGACGATTCCCCGACACGCGGAAGACTAAGATCAAACGACCGACAGGTAAGTTTACCGAAAGGGTGATTTGCCGACAGCGGAAAGACCGACAAGGGTAATGTGTGAGCGCGACTCGGTAAGTGTGCGACAGTGACGGAGTTAGGAGCGGTCAGGTAAGTGTGCGATATTGTGGGATTTTGGGTTGGGGTGTGGGAAAGGTGAGTGTGTGTTAGTGTCGAAGTTAGGGTTCGGGTAAGGTAAGTGTGTGATAGTGAGGGACTGTAGTTTAGGGACGGGTTAAGTGAGTTAGGTTTAGTGTGTGGGTGGGGTGAGTGTGCGATAGTGACGGGCTTTATGTTTTTGGGTGGGTTAAGTGAGTTAGGGTTAGGGTGCAGGTAGGTGAAGTGTGTGATAGTGACAGTCTTTAGGTGTAGGGGTGGGTTAAGTGAGTTAGGGTTAGGGTGCAGGTAGGGTGAGTGTGCGATAGTGTCGGACCAGGTTAGGGGTGGGTTAAGTGAGTTAGGGTTAGGGTGCAGGTAGGGTGAGTGTGCGATAGTGTCGGACCTTAGGGTTAGGGTTTGGGTTAGGGCTAGTGGCTATGTTATGTAGTGTAATGTGTTGTTTACGCTCGGTGTGTCGGTGTAATGGTGTTCGGTGTTTTGCGTTGTCGGTTTTGTGTGTTGTCGGTTATCTGGTCTCGGTGGTTTGTGTGTCGGCGAAGTGGCGTGTCGGTTTTTTAAAGTAGACCCATAAATATATATATATATATATATATATATATATATATATATATATATGGTTCCACTTCACAATATCAAATTATTAAAAACTTGATCTTCATCTAGTCAAGACCATATGATCAAGTTTTCAGTAACTTGAAACTAGGAAGTGAAATAAAAAAAAAACAAACACATCCTTTCTGCAGGGGGGGCAATGCCCCCTGGAACCCCACACCCCCCTAGTTAAATATACCAACTTTGAGATCGAGCTACAGTGAGGAAAAGGGAAATATCCCATTCTGCACTGTATGCAGAAGTTCAGAATGGGAGATCTCCTGTTTCCTCACTATAGTGCGATCACGGAGATGGTATATTTAATAGCGAGGGGGCAGGGGGGCTTGCCCCCCTGCAAAAACGATGTGTTTTTTTTCATTTATTTTTTATTTCAGTTACTAATTTCGAGTTACTGAAAGCTCGATCATATGGTCTCGACCACATGAAGTCTGAGTTTTCAGTAATTCAATATTGTGAAGTGAAACCATGCTTACATATATATATATATATATATATATATATATATATATATATATATATAAATGTTCAGTCTGTTTCCTGTTGCATTGACCATTACATTGCTGTATTTAAAAAAAAAAAGTGAAAAAGAAATGGAAGAACAACGCGAGGTAATTGGCACTTTAGCCTTAAGTTTTAGGTAATGATAGTGCCTTAAATAAGGGTCTTGACATATCTGGGTTAGATGGATAAAGTAGACACTTTGATCGTTAAAGGCACAGTGGTCACATTTATTATGCTGCCAATTGCTTGCATCTCGCAACTGTATTTGAAGTGATGTGTTGATTTTTGGTGCTACTTGACTAAAGTTGATTTATGTTAAATTCCTTCAGGTAAGAGAGACTGAAAAGAAAACAAATGAAAGGGAGAGCACAGATGAGTCATTATAGAGGGAGTTGCACTTTGGTGTGTTGAATTAAGACGTGCATTTACAGTTTTCGGTAATGGGTTAAGTGTTGTTTTTGGTTGGTTGAAGTTCAGTTATGTCATTCATTGGTGGGGCATTATGCTGCAGCCATCTTAATGCCAGTATTGTTCCAAATGAACAGAGAATGTCTTTTTGCAGGCCACAAGCTATCCAGTATTGGTCACTAGCCATGCATGCGCAGTGTGACACCCAGCTGTTGCAAGGGTAGTGTGGACATGCAAATGCACTGTTCATGTTTAATACTTTGCTATTCACTTAGCTGGGTAGAGATACGTCAATGCAGATGCCAGCATAGTTACTGTAGGGAGATAATTATATACTGTGATCAAGGTAGGCGCTTTTTGGAAAGGTCACTTCTACAAGGGTGGTGGCATGGTTATTACAGCTGCATACTGGGCAACTGTCCTCATTGCCAAAATCCTGAATTACAATGAAAAATTTAATTCAGTAATATTAGCTCTGCCTTGTTTAATCCCTCCTAAACTCATAATGTTTGGAGACATGGTGGTGTATCATACTTAATAATGGCAATAGCTATGGAGGAGCACATGGGCTTTAGGAGGAACAGCTTAATTATGTTTGAGCCGGTTCACACAAAATGGTGTTTTCTGGTAAAGATTGATGTTAGAAAATAATGGCATACCTTGAGGTTTCAGACGTCATGCTGTGCAAAGTCTGTCACATTTTATTTATGGCTTTGTCCAGATTTATTCTAGGAGATTGAGATGTACACACAGAAGGTCCAGGTCTTTGCCTCATATTTTGGTCCTCTTTTTCATAAAATTGGGGTTATAGGGCATATTTCTGGCAAAGCATTAAGCTTGCAGTAGAGTTGATGAGTTACATTTGAGTTTGAGACACCCTAACCTTTAAGAAATTCAGGATAATGCACCGGTTTTCTCTCAACTTTCTAAGTGTGAGAACAATAAAATTTTGTCACTGGTTTTGGGCCTTCGTCTCACTTTTGCTTATAGCTTTTTCCATATCTTTGCTCTAAGAGGTTGAGAGGTATGTTGCTAAATTTGACAGTATTATTATGTTTATGTACAAAACTCAGTGGAAGTAGAATGTATAGAGAAGCAACTTGGGATGATTTACAGTTTGTTGGTACTAATTATGTTACAGAATCACATAGTTCCCACGTTATGTTTCATGGTGTTCTGACAGTCGGTCTTTCAACTGTCGGTGTTGTGACAATTCGTGTTAATGGCATTTCGCTGTTCTGGTCTCTGTTTTTTGAATGTTGACATTATGGGATTTCGTGTATGTGAAGTAGACCCATATATATATATATATATATATATATATATATATATATATATATCTATATGTGTATATATGTATATATATATATATATATATATATATATATATATGTATATATATAGATATATATATATATATATATATATATATATATATATATATATATATATATATAGAAAGCCCATGATGCTCTCAGGAGAAACCTTCTGACTTCCTCTGTTCAGTCGGAGTTCATAACTAACAGGCCTGAAATACCTCTCCTATAGCTGATTTCCATTGCCTTCCTTCAGTCCTTACTTATTACTGTTTGCCAGCCTTTTACAGCCTCAGTATTGTAAAGACTCAGAAGTTATCAGCATGCCACATGACTGCCTCCTCCAGTCTATAAGGGCTACTTTATTTCCCAGTGGATGGCATAAACACCTGAGATAGCCCATGCACATTAAGGTAGCTGTATCCTGGATGAGGATTTAATTCTAAAGTTTAGGGCTGGAGGATCAATGCCATGTAGTTTGATGTTGCTGTCCTCTTGTCAGTAAATTCACAGCAGAACGGCATGGTCTTTAACAAGTATAAACATACCTCTTACAAACGTTGCTTAAGGATGGTTATTGCCAGATACTTTCTTTCTATCATGAAATAGGTTTTCTCCACATTGCTGAGGTTCTTGCTGATGTGACATGCAGGCTTTTCCTCCCTTTCTCTCATCTGAGACACTACAGCACCAGTGCGCACTTTGGAAATGTTGGTAGCATCAGAATAGGCTCCAAACACAAAACGCTTTTCAGTTTGCTAAGCTTAGAGAATACTGAACCACTAAAGCTATAACAGATTATCAGAAGTAAAGCAGAAAGGCAATGAAAATCAGATGCAGGAAGGGTATTTCAGTCCTGTTGCTCTTTTAATAGTTGGATTTTCTGAAGTCAGAGTGAAGAGAGCAGCCCCAAAAGAGTCTGGGGACTTCAGCTGTCCACTGAAATTTCATTAGAGCCTTACCCTTGGTTAAGTCACTCAGGGGAACAAGACATGACAGCAGTGTCAGGGGGGTAAGTGATAGGAGCAATATCAGGGACAAAACTGTATTAATAGCTCATCTGGTCTAAAAAAAGCTTTATATGAAATTGGCAAACTGGCAAAAAGAGATCATCACCTAAAATCAGCAATATATTAATAAAGTGTTTTTTTCGTATGTTTAAAATGCATATCAGTTATCAGAAAAAGCTTTAACTTGTTTCTTTGTGGTTGATGTCCAACAGATTTTAACTCTCTCAACTTTCTCAGGCAGTAGTTTTACTTTCCTTTGTCCTGTGGTAGCGGGCTTATAATGGACTTCTGCTGCCTATAGGAGACCGAGCACAGGGATAAGGTTTTGAAGAGGTCTGCATAAGACCTGTTGCTTAGTCTCTGAATTCTTCGCTGTAGTCTTTCAAACTGTTGCAAGTGCCTGATCAGGTACTTGCTGATGGATGCATTGTACTCAATGACTAGTCTTATGAGAGCTGAGTACAGTGGAACAATGACCTTCTTGGACTTGGATGTCATGTCCTTTCTTATAAGTTGTGCAATGCTGAAGTATTTTCTCCTCATGGTCAAAGGTCAGATTACTGTTAATATGTGTTCCAAGATCCTTGACCACTAATTCTACCTGTAAGTGTGTTTTATCAATGTGGCATTTTCTAGATGTGGCTGTCTTTCCAAAGGGTACCATTATGCATTTTTTCACACCGAGTTTTAGTCCATGGCTGTGGCACCAATTGCTTGTCTGTGTCAGGCCCTCATGAAAGGTATCAGTGTCTTAAGGGGATTCAGTGACCATGCCTAGTTTGCAGTTATTTGCAAACTTAGTCAGGCAGAGGTCCTTGATGTTTACCTTGATGTCAGAGAAGTAAATGCCAAAAATGAGAGATGCCAGCACCAATCACTGTGATACTCCACTAGCAACTGGCTTTTTTGTGGCAGTTGATTCCTTTTTCCTGACTTCTTCTGTCCTATTAATGAGCCCACAGGCTATCCATTGGGTGACATATGAGTTTATGGCTAATTACAGCAAATACCTTGGCAAGGTTGATGTAGGTAGTGTGCACTATTTTGCAACAATCCATAGCTTTTGTGACCTTCTCAAGAAGTCCACCAGGTTAATTAGGCATAACCTGCCTTTGGTAAAACTGAACTAGGTTGGGTCCAATGTCTTTAGGGTTCTTATGTCATTATTTATCAGATCCATGATAATGCTTTTCATGGCTTTGCATATGAAACTAGTCAGACTTATGGGTCTGTAGTTCTGGAGGTCAGTGGAAGGCCTATCTTTGCACAGAAGGATTACAGTTGCAGTCCAGCATTTATTTGGCATGAATCCTGTCTGGAGGCTATGGCTAACTGGATATTCTAGCAGGTATGACAGGTTATGGTTTGTGTTATTTAGAAGACAACCTGGGATATTATTATGGTCCACCAGTGTAGTGTTCTTGGCCTACTACAGTACAGTGAGGACCTGTTCCCTATTGATAGTTGATGGAGAAATGGTGTAGGGTATTTCCTGGGGGTGATGGGGGGTAAAATTGGAGCTACATTTTACAGATTGGCTATAGTCTCTAGTTCTATATAGGTGGTTCTATTCATCATTTGTTCTGGACACTGTTGGGTATTGCCTTTAAATCTGTGGACATGGTGGAAGAAAGCCTCATGGCTGTTTTTAACTTAGGAGTCTTTTTATAACTTAAATTTGGCTTTGATGGACTTGATTAATCCTCTGAGTTGCATGCTCAGATTGAAGAGGGAGATTTTACCTTGCTGTGCCATGATTATCTTTCTTTTGTTATTTAACCTATTTATACTTGGATTACACCAGGGAGGATTATTTTTAGAGGTTGTTCTATTTTTATTTGGAGTAGGTACAGCTGTCTTTGTACAGCTATTTCTGTGATTGTTCAGGGTTTCTGTGAAAAGTTCCACAACCAGCACTACCAGGTTATACCTCATACCATGCTTTTCGGCCCCAAAACTTGGACTGAACCACAAAAGGAGGGGGAGTATCGATATTCATCAAAGATACCCACACCTCCAGGTTGGTGGCAAAGCATGAAGCATCAGAGACCATCCATGTGCAACTAACAGTGGGTAAAACTGCCTTCCGGTTTATAGCCTGCTACAGACCACCCTCCCAAACCCAGGAACCCCACTCAGCCTTTCCGAGAACACTGGAAAATATGAAGGTCTCTCCAAACACCATTATATTGGGCGACTTCAACTACCCAAACATAGACTGGGAGCATTACTCTAGCTCCAACACCCTAGCCCAAAGCTTCCTAGAATTTATAAACTCAAATGCTATGGAACAACTTGTTACCACTCCCACAAGATGGGAAAACATACTGGACCTGATCATCACCAACATGGGAACTCTATGCTCCAGACCAGAAGTGTATCCCTCACTGGTAAGATCAGACCATAAACTAATCTCACTGGATATTCACATCCCGACCCCACCCCCTGCCCAGAAAACCACAGTGAAAAACTTCTCTAAAGCAAATTTCACACTCCTCAAAACCGAGGTGGAATCCTTCAAAGCCCCCGGGCCTGTGGAAAATAAGGCCCAGACTGCAGAATCCTTTACAAACGCATTCTATGAACACCTTCAGGAATGCATGGATCATGCGATCCCAAATAAAACCAAGACCCAATCCTCCAAAGGCAGACATCCTGTCTGGTGGACCCCAGCCATAAACAAACTATACAATAGAAGGAGGAAGCTACTAAATGATAGAGCAAAATCCCAAAAAGGGAAGGCATCACTGATCAGTATTAGCAAAAAACTACGGGCACTCATAAAATTGTCTAAAGCCAGTTTCGAGAGAGAAATTGCACAGGACACTAAGGATAATCACAAGGCTTTCTTTAGTTATGTTAGGAACCTGGGTGGTAATTCCCAGATATGCTCAGAATTAGTCCAAAATGACAAAAAATACACTGAACCCACAGACATTGCCAACATCCTAGCTGACAGGTTCAGCGCAAACTTCTACCCCCCCCACCAAAAGGGCAAATATCTATCCCAGCAGAGTGCTGCCCCCCTGACATCTCAGATGCTCAGGTAAGAGCCGCCCTCTCCAAAGCAAAAAACACAGCATCAATGGGAACAGACGGTGTCCCGGGCTGCATCCTACATGAACTCCAAGAAGAGCTAAACCCAAACATAAAACTACTGTTCAATCTCAGCCTTACTACAGGATATGTGCTCAAAGAGTGGTGTACAGCAACAGTGGTCCCTCTCCATAAAGGTGGTGCCTCAACGGATCCTGGAAACTATTGCCCCATAAGCCTGACTAGCTTGGTCTGCAAAGCTATGGAAAGGATCATCATGGACCTCATAAATAAAGATATTGGGGACCTACAGACACTGGATCCTACCCAGTTTGGCTTTGTTAAGGGCAGATCCTGCCTCTTAAACCTGGTTGATTTCTTTGAAACAGTCACCAAGGCTATTGACGAGGGGAAGGTGGTCCACACAGCCTACCTGGACCTCGCAAAAGCCTTCGATACAATACCCCACTTGGGCATTATAAATAAGCTCACCAGCTTAAATATAAATCCCTATGTCACTAGATGGATTGCAAACTGGCTCAAGGACAGAACCCACATGGTTAGAATTGCTGGAGCCATGTCAGACTCCAAACCAGTTACAAGTGGGGTCCCACAAGGCTCAGTCCTGGGACCTCTCTTGTTCGGTATATATTTCTCGGAGGTACAGGCCAACACGGAAGGACTGTGGCTGACCAAGTTCACAGATGACTGCAAACTGGGTGCCATAATCAACTCTCCAGCCAACACAAGCATCCTCCAAAAGGGCCTCATAGAAACAGACAACTGGTGCCAGAGCCATGGCCTCAAGCTAAATGCCAAAAAGTGTACAGTCATCCCCTTTGGCAAAAACAAAGTTCCCACAAATTACCACATGGGTGGTAATCCATTAAGTACAGAAGAAGTAATTAGGGACCTGGGGACCCAAGTTGATAGCAATCTCTCATTTGACAACCACGTGGCCAAAGTGGTTAGAAAAACATTTTATATTGCCCACCTAATCATGAAGGGATTCACATCTAGATCAGGGGAGGTCATCATGCCTCTTTACTCATCCCTCATCAGGCTCATAATTGAGTACAATGCCCCTTTTGGGATGTACCTTACCAGACACCTGCAGCAACTGGAAAGACCCCAAAAGTACCTCACCAAGAGGATCAAAGGGCTCAAACAGATGCCATATGCTGCCCGGTTACTAAAAAAAAACAAAAAAATACTTCTCCTTTCCTAAGCTTTCCTAGCTAGTTGTTCCAGTGATCAGATTTTGCTGATCCCTGGGCTTTGTATTTGGTTCCTGTGTTCCTCCATTTTCTTGTGTGGCCAGAGGTAGTTTCTTTACTCACCAGTGGGAGTGGGGAATACTGAGCTGCTTGTTGTCCTCAGAGGAGTGGTTAGAGACAGCAACTAGTAATTTGTTGGCCATATTGGGTCATTTCCTGTTTTTTCCAGCCCCCTGCTATAAAGCATGCTTTGGCAGGCTTTTCTGGCATTAGAGAACTTGGCATAGCTCCTCGTGGTCCCCTGCAGAGTTCCTAAGCCAGCAGAGAGCAGAAAAAGCAACTTTCTTGATTATAAGTATTTTTTAAACTTTTTATTTTGCATTTTTCAATCTTTTGAGCTTTTTGACTACTGTTTGTGCATATATTACTGTTTTATTGCCTTATTTTCCTGTTTTTCTGTGCTTAAATTGTTGATTGCACTTGTTGGCTAAAGGTTTGCTTAAAAGTAACAAACAGGCTAATACACTCAAGTGTACCAGCCTTTGATAGCAATTTAGTCGTAAACAAAGCATTTACTGTATTTTTTCTGTTTGTTTGCAAAAAAACTAAAAAAAAAACAAAAACATACTTCTCCTTTCCTAAACTTTCCTAGCTAGTTGTTCCAGTGATCAGATTTTGCTGATCCCTGGGCTTTGTATTTGGTTCCTGTGTTCCTCCATTTTCTTGTGTGGCCAGAGGTAGTTTCTTTACTCACCAGTGGGTGTGGGGAGTACTGAGCTGCTTGTTGTCCTCAGAGGAGTGGTTAGAGACAGCAACTAGTAATTCGTTGGCCGTTTTGGGTCATTTCCTGTTTTTTCCAGCCCCCTGCTATAAAGCACGCTTTGGCGGGCTTTTCTGGCATTAGAGAACTTGGCATAGCTCCTCGTGGTCCCCTGCAGAGTTCCTAAGCCAGCAGAGAGCAGAAAAAGCAACTTTCTTGATTATAAGTATTTTTTAAACTTTTTATTTTGCATTTTTCAATCTTTTGAGCTTTTTGACTACTGTTTGTGCCTATATTACTGTTTTATTGCCTTATTTTCCTGTTTTTCTGTGCTTAAATTGTTGATTGCACTTGTTGGCTAAAGGTTTGCTTAAAAGTAACAAACAGACTAATACACTCAAGTGTACCAGCCTTTGATAGCAATTTAGTCGTAAACAAAGCATTTACTGGATTTTTTCTGTTTGTTTGCAAAAAAACTAAAAAAAAAAAACAAAAACATACTTCTCCTTTCCTAAACTTTCCTAGCTAGTTGTTCCAGTGATCAGATTTTGCTGATCCCTGGGCTTTGTATTTGGTTCCTGTGTTCCTCCATTTTCTTGTGTGGCCAGAGGTAGTTTCTTTACTCACCAGTGGGTGTGGGGAGTACTGAGCTGCTTGTTGTCCTCAGAGGAGTGGTTAGAGACAGCAACTAGTAATTCGTTGGCCGTTTTGGGTCATTTCCTGTTTTTTCCAGCCCCCTGCTATAAAGCATGCTTTGGCGGGCTTTTCTGGCATTAGGGAACTTGGCATAGCTCCTCGTGGTCCCCTGCAGAGTTCCTAAGCCAGCAGAGAGCAGAAAAAGCAACTTTCTTGATTATAAGTATTTTTTAAACTTTTTATTTTGCATTTTTCAATCTTTTGAGCTTTTTGACTACTGTTTGTGCATATATTACTGTTTTATTGCCTTATTTTCCTGTTTTTCTGTGCTTAAATTGTTGATTGCACTTGTTGGCTAAAGTTTTGCTTAAAAGTAACAAACAGGCTAATACACTCAAGTGTACCAGCCTTTGATAGCAATTTAGTCGTAAACAAAGCATTTACTGTATTTTTTCTGTTTGTTTGCAAAAAAACTAAAAAAACCAAAAAAATACTTCTGCTTTCCTAAACTTTTCTAGTTAGTTGTTCCACTGATCAGATTTTGCTGATCCCTGGGCTTTGTATTCGGTTCCTGTGTTCCTCCATTTTCTTGTGTGGCCAGAAGTAGTTTCTTTACTCACCAGTGGGAGTGGGGAGTACTGAGCTGCTTGTTTGTCCTCAGAGGAGTGGTTAGAGACAGCAACTAGTAATTCGTTGGCCATTTTGGGTCATTTCCTGTTTTTTCCAGCATCCTGCTATAAAGCACACTTTGGCTGGCTTTTCTGGCATTAGAGTACTTGGCATAGCTCCTCGTGGTCCCCTGCAGAGTTCCTAAGCCAGCAGAGAGCAGAAAAAGCAACTTTCTTGATTTTAAGTATTTTTTAAACTTTTAATTTTGCATTTTTCGATCTTTTGTGCTTTTCGACTACTGTTTGTGTGTATATTACTGTTTTATTACCTAATTTTCCTGTTTTTCTGTGCTTAAATTGTTGATTGCACTTGTTGGCTAAAGTTTTGCTTAAAAGTAACAAACAGGCTAATACACTCAAGTGTACCAGCCTTTGATAGCAATTTAGTCGTAAACAAAGCATCTACTGGATTTTTTCTGTTTGTTTGCAAAAAAACTAAAAAAAAAAAACAAAAACATACTTCTCCTTTCCTAAACTTTCCTAGCTAGTTGTTCCAGTGATCAGATTTTGCTGATCCCTGGGCTTTGTATTTGGTTCCTGTGTTCCTCCATTTTCTTGTGTGGCCAGAGGTAGTTTCTTTACTCACCAGTGGGTGGGGAGTACTGGGCTGCTTGTTGTCCTCAGAGGAGTGGTTAGAGACAGCAACTAGTAATTCGTTGGCCGTTTTGGGTCATTTCCTGTTTTTTCCAGCCCCCTGCTATAAAGCATGCTTTGGCGGGCTTTTCTGGCATTAGGGAACTTGGCATAGCTCCTCGTGGTCCCCTGCAGAGTTCCTAAGCCAGCAGAGAGCAGCAAAAACAACTTTCTTGATTATAAGTATTTTTTAAACTTTTTATTTTGCATTTTTCAATCTTTTGAGCTTTTCGACTACTGTTTGTGCCTATATTACTGTTTTATTGCCTTATTTTCCTGTTTTTCTGTGCTTAAATTGTTGATTGCACTTGTTGGCTAAAGTTTTGCTTAAAAGTAACAAACAGGCTAATACACTCAAGTGTACCAGCCTTTGATAGCAATTTAGTCGTAAACAAAGCATCTACTGGATTTTTTCTGTTTGTTTGCAAAAAAACTAAAAAAAAAAACAAAAACATACTTCTCCTTTCCTAAACTTTCCTAGCTAGTTGTTCCAGTGATCAGATTTTGCTGATCCCTGGGCTTTGTATTTGGTTCCTGTGTTCCTCCATTTTCTTGTGTGGCCAGAGGTAGTTTCTTTACTCACCAGTGGGAGTGGGGAGTACTGAGCTGCTTGTTGTCCTCAGAGGAGTGGTTAGAGACAGCAACTAGTAATTCGTTGGCCATTTTGGGTCATTTCCTGTTTTTCCCAGCCCCCTCCCATAAAGCACGCTTTGGCGGGCTTTTCTGGCATTAGAGAACTTGGCATAGCTCCTCGTGGTCCCTTGCAGAGTTCCTAAGCCAGCAGATTGCAGAAAAAGCAACTTTCTTGATTATAAGTATTTTTTTAACTTTTTATTTTGCATTTTTTGATCTTTTGAGCTTTTCGACTACTGTTTGTGCCTATATTACTGTTTTATTGCCTTATTTTCCTGTTTTTCTGTGCTTAAATTGTTGATTGCATTTGTTGGCTAAAGTTTTGCTTAAAAGTAACAAACAGGCTAATACACTCAATTGTACCAGCCTTTGATAGCAATTTAGTCAAAAACAAAGCATTTACTGTATTTTTTCTGTCTGTTTGCAAAAAAACTAAAAAAAAAAACAAAAAAATACTTCTCCTTTCCTAAACTTTCCTAGCTAGTGTTTCCAGTGATCAGATTTTGCTGATCCCTGGGCTTTGTATTTGGTTCCTGTGTTCCTCCATTTTCTTGTATGGCCAGAGGTAGTTTCTTTACTCACCAGTGGGAGTGGGGAGTACTGAGCTGCTTGTTGTCCTCGAGGAGTGGTTAGAGACAGCAACTAGTAATTCATTGGCCATTTTGGGTCATTTCCTGTTTTTTCCAGCCCCCTGCTATAAAGCACACGTTAGCGCGCTTTAGCGCGATTTAGCGCGAATTAGCGCGGAGTTGCCACTGTTGCACACAAGAGCAGCGGCGGTTAAACTATTCGTGCTACCTAAATTCCACTCTTCAAATTTTCCCTTATAACTACCTTCCTCGAACTCTACTGCTGATCTAACCAGCGTATACTATAACTAAAAAGTTCATCTCTACTTGATTCCCAAGTAGACTATTCTCTATCTGTAAAGCCTAGCACTTGATCCTACAGTAATTACACCTTGATAAAGCACATTTATTATAGATAGTACCCCACCAGCCTAGAACCCACATCCCCCGGAGTCTTTTGTAAGTTTTTTCTTATCTATTACTTCTAGCATGTCGAGGGATCAGTTGCTAGTGTCCTCTCCTGCTCAACTGTTGAACCTGGGAATATTGAGGCAATGTTACAATTGCCTCATGTACACAGACAATCTTCTCCTTCTCCCACAAAACACAAATACATGCGAGAGATGCAACTATACGGCCAAACTGGAGGCTGAGCTCTCTCAACACAGGACTGGCAAGACCAGACAGGAGGAGAAGGTAACCACACACACTACATACCCAGTCACACATAGTACCATCACAACTTCAAATCATACACATAATCACACAAAGACATACTCGGAGGCTCTGATCAAAAATCTACCAAAACAGCAGAGGCCACCAAAGCAGACACGCAAACAACTACCACCTCAGGACCAAACACATGCAACACATAGACCACACAGTCAGAGTGTCAAACAGTCACAGCCCTTAAGGCCAAACACAATGCCAGACACACTCGTCATTGGTGATTCCATAGTCAGATACACTGACGTCCCGCTCACCAGACTGAGTAAGGAGAAGGTCACAGTAAGCTGCCTGTCTGGCGCTAGAATCCGCCACATAACGCAAGCACTCAGGTCTCTCAACAGCAGGTACAAGTATGACTCAGTCATTGTCCACGCCGGTGTCAACGACCTGAGACGTACCTCCTTGGACTACATGAAAAGAGACATTGAAGAGCTCTCTGATTATGTAGCCCAAGCAGGTATGACCCTGACCTTGAGCAGTATCCTACCTTCACCTAGAATGATGCCACAATACAGTGATAAGATAATCAGCTTTAATAATTGGCTTAAATTCTGGTGTTATTCAAAGGGGATCCAATGTCTGTCTGCCTGGGATGACATGCTGGACAAGCCACGCTGCTTCGCAAGGGACGGCTTGCACCTGTCACCCCTGGGCTTCCGGATATTGGCAAAGGCTCTTGCCACCCCCATAGTGCCTTTTTTAGGCAAGGCTCAAATTCTAAACCTACCACCCTAGAACACAAAAAAGGAAAAAAACTAAGGGTAATGCTGCTCAATGCCAGAAGTCTCAATCTCAAGATGCACGCACTCGAGGCCCTTCTCAGTATGGAAAACATTGATGTCTGTGCTGTGACAGAAACCTGGTTCAAGGCTCCTGAGAGCACCCCAGCACTATCAGGTTTCACCTCATATCATGCGTTCCGCCCCAAAATCCGGACAACACCAAAAAAGGAGGGGGGGTGTCCATATTCATAAAGGACACCCACACCTCAAGGTTGGTGGCAACGCATGATGCATTGGAGACCATCCAGGTGCAATTAACCATAGGCAAGACTGCTCTGCAATTTGTAGCATGTTACAGGCCACCCTCTCAAACTCAGGAACCTCACATGGCCTTTCTGAAAACACTGGAGGGGATAAATGTATCTCCAAACACCATCATACTAGGTGACTTCAACTACCCTAATATAGACTGGGAACACTACTCAAGCCCAAACACCCTTGCCCAAAGGTTCCTGGAGTTCATAAACTCAAATGCCATGGAACAACTAGTCACCATCTCCACAAGAGGAGAAAACATACTTGACCTCATCATCACGAACATGGGATCACAATGTTCAACACCGGAAGTATACCAGTCACTGGTGAGATCAGATGATAAATTAATTTCGCTGGAGGTCCTCATCCCGCCCCCACCTGAAATAAAAAAGACCACAGTTAAAAACTTCTCAAAAGCTGACTTCACACTCCTAAAAACTAGTGTGGTCTCCTTTAAGGCCCCTGAGCCAGTGGTAAACATTACCCAAACCGCTGAATCACTTACAAATGCCTTCTACCAGCACCTACAGGACTGCATGGATCAGGCAATCCCAAACAAAACTAAGACTCTTTTTACCAAAGGCAAGCGTCCAGTCTGGTGGACCCCAGCCATAAACAAGCTCTACAACAAAAGGAGGAAGCTACTACAAGATAGAGCAAAATCCTTGAAAGGTAAGACACCTTTGATCATTATAAGTAAAAAACTAAGAGCTCTCATAAAATCATCCAAGGCAAATTTTGAGAGAAAAATCGCCAAGGACACAAAAGACAATCATAAGGCCTTCTTTAGCTATGTTAGAAACCTAGGAGGAAACTCCCAGATATGCTCAGAAATAGTTCAAAATGATGTGAAGATTACTGAACCTACACACATTGCCAACATACTGGCTGACAGGTTCAGTGCAAACTCCCCCCCCCAAAAGGAGAGATATCTATACCAGAGGATTGTAGCCCCCCAAACATCTCCAACGCCCAGGTGAGAACTGCTCTCTCCAAGGCAAAAAACACAGCATCCATGGGACCAGATGGTGTCCCCGGCTGTGTGCTCCATGAACTCAATGATGAATTAAACCCGCAGTTAGGACAGCTGTTTAATCTTAGCATCACCTCAGGATACGTACCCAAGGAGTGGTGCACGGCGACTGTGGTACCACTTCACAAGGGCGGTGCCTCCACCGACCCTGGAAATTACCATCTCATTAACTTGACAAGCCTTATCTGCAAAGCCATGGAGAGGATCATAATGGAACTCATAAATAAAGACATAGGGAACTTGCAGACTTTGGATCCAACCCAGTTTGGCTTTGTCAAGGGCAGATCATGCCTTTTGAACTTGGTTGACTTTTTCAAAACAGTCACCAAGGCCATTGATGAGGGAAAGGCAGTCCATACAGCCTACCTCGACCTGGCAAAGGCCTTCGACACAATACCCACTCAGGTATCATCGAAAAACTCATCAGCTTGAATGTAAACCCATACATCACAAGATGGGTTGCAAACTGGCTAAGTGACAGAACCCACAGGGTCAGAGTTGCTGGAGCCATGTCAGACTCAAAGCCTGTCACAAGTGGTGTCCCACAGGGCTCAGTCCTGGGTCCACTCTTGTTCGGCATCTACTTTTCTGAAGTACAAGCAAACACAGGAGGGTTATGGCTGACAAAGTTTGAAGATGACTGCAAACTGGGCGCCATAGTCGAAAACACTTCTGACACAGATATCCTTCAGAAGGGCCTCACAGAAACAGATAACTGGTGCCAGAGCCATGGCCTAAAGTTAAATGGCAAGAAATGCATAGTCATACCCTTCGGGAAAAACAAGGTTACCCCTAGCTACCATATAGGTGGCAAGCCACTGAGCACAGAAGAAGTCATCAGGGACCTGGGGACCCAGGTTGACACTAGCCTTTCGTGTGACACTCATGTTGCTAAAGTAGTCAGGAAAACCTTCTACATTGCCCACCTGATCATGAAGGGATTCACATCTAGATCAAGGGAGGTCATCGTCCCCCTGTACTCATCACTCATTAGACCTATGATTGAGTACAATGCCCCATTCAGAATGTATCTGACCCGACACCTGCAGCAGCTGGAAAGGCCCCAAAAGTTCCTCACCAAAAGGATAAAGGGTCTCAAAAATATGTCTTATGCTGCCCGACTGAAAGAACTCCAGCTCTATTCAGTCTCATACCGCTTGCTCAGAGGTGACCTGTGCCTGACATATAAGGCCATGTCAAACCCAGATTTGATGAATATGCTTCACCTAAAAAAATCTAGATCCCTCAGAACCACAAGGGTGGGAGACTTAAACCTTCACACGGTTATTAATAGAACGTGCTGGAGGGACAGATTCATCACCCAGAGACTTCCTATGCTGTGGAACAAAATCCCGGTACATGTGAGGCAGAGCACCTCGCTGGCCTTGTTCAAGAGGAATCTTTACCAATGGATGGGAGATTGCAGATATACCCCAGGGATTACTTCAGTGTCACTGCTTGACAGAGGCACAGCAAAATAATAGGCATAGTTTTATTCAAACTAAAGGGGTGGCGAAAGCCACATAACTATGGGCTAGGCTTATAAATGCCCTTGGGCAGATAGCCTAGTATGAACCTATGAACCTATAAAAAAACTCCAGCTCTACTCAGTGTCATACCGCCTGTTCAGAGGCGATCTGTGCCTGATGTATAAAGCCATGTCCAACCCGGAATTAATGGACATGCTGCACCTCAGAAAATCCAAATCCCATCAAGCTACGTGCTCGAGAGACTTGAACCTCAGCACTGAAATAAATAGGACATGCTGGAGGGACAGATTCATAACCCAGATGGAATAAAATCCCAATCCAGGTTAGGCAGGGTCCCTCACTGACTCTCTTCAAGAGGAATATTGATGAGTGGATGGGAGATCGTAGGTTTACCCCGGATATCACTTCTGTGTCACTGTTAGACAGAGGCACAGTATACTAACCTCAAAAAAAGGGCATAGCAAAATAAATTTAAAATGGGTGGCGAAAGCCAAACACATTCTGGCTGGGCTTATAAATGCCCTAGGGCAGATAGCCTAGTATGACCCTATGAACCTATGAACCTATAGACAGCTATGTTCTCAGAGTATGGGATGCCTAACGTTTTGCTAGACTGTTGGTTAGTAGGAGGTTGTTAGCCTTGGAATATTTTTGAAATGTTTCAAGGTTTGCTGGGGTCCCAGGCTTAATCTCTAATACATTCATTTATGTGGTATGGGATTCCTGATCCATAACTGGAAACCTGTAGCTTGCAAGGATACAGTATGGGACTTTACATATGGTAAGTTGGATTTGGAGAAGCTTGAACATGTCATATAGTTTCATCAGCCTTGCGGTATGTTCATGTTTGATATAAACTGAGTCTCCCAAAGATCTAGACCCTACCTGTCCAGTAGCTGGTCTAAATGAGAGGAAGACAAAATAGCTTTGCACTGATGGGGTTCCCTCTCTGGCTTTAAATCAAGTCTTGGTAACTGCACAGTTGTCTATGTTCTCCAGGGCAAGGAAAGCATGCAGAGAGTGGACTTTCCTGCTTAGATTTCTGGCATTGAGAAGTAACACCTTTAGATTATTCTGAATCAGTTTAACTATGTAGGTAGGTTTATCAGGCTGGCTCTACCTAAAATGTCACTATGGGAATACACAAGGCTTTTGCTAGTATTCAGAAACATATGGGGGTACAGGTTTAGACCACATCTGTCAAAGTAGCATGGTATTCCCACTATATCCTCCCAGGCAGACAAATATTGTACCTTCTTGCAGAGGTAACAAAAACTAAGCTAATTATTAAAGTCAATTACCTTCTGTTGGTACTGTGAAATCATCCTGGGAGAAGGTACAATACTGTTCAAAGCTAGGCTCATGTCAATCTGGGATGCATTGTCCCAGAGCTCTAGAATATCTCTCTTCCTATAGCCCAGGAAGGAATGTGTCACGTCATTTACATCCACATGGACAATGCCAGAGTCATACTGATACTTGTGGTACAAAGACATGGGTACATGCATGGTCTAGTGGAGCCTGATCCCTGATAGGTAGGTGATCTTGACTCTCTCCTTGCTCATTCTAGTGAGTGAGACATTTGTGTGCCTCACAACAGACTTTCCTATGACTATAATATTGTTGTGTGATAGTTTGCATTATGGGTTTAGTGGATAAGACAACATGTGATGATAATATACTTGTCTTAGTGCATATTATCTTATTAGAGTGATCTTGAGGCTGCTGGAGCCACTTCTGATGTCTGGGTGGCCTTTGAGTTTTTGGAAGATTGCATTTAAGAGTCTTAGCATATGTCAGTCATGTGTCTGATCCATTCTATATGTATGTATGTATGTTACTGACTCCCTGTTTGACGTTGCTTGTGTTGGTAAGTGTGAACCTTGCCACCGGTGATGTGTTACTAAATGTCTCACATACCATATCAGTTTGCTTTAGAATCAGGTGTTTGTTAATTGCTACAATGCCCAAATCCATCAAGCTAGCTGCAAAGATAGTAGAAAAGTACAAATCCATGGTTATAGATCCATAATTTGTGATTTGTTTTACACTAATGGATGGTTCAGGAGGGGTTAACAGCTGACTGCCAGGTTGTTATTTGCACTTGCATGGCTAAGCTTCTCGATGTGAAAGCCAGCTGTTCTTTGCACACATAGGTACTTTGGAGATTTCTGAGTAGTCCTTTATAAGGAAGTGTTTAATAAAAAGTGATTTTTCTTAACTTTGGCTTTAGAGTGTAAAGCTTTATCTAGAGAGTTTGTATTTCTACCCATGCTATATGGTTTTTCCTCTTGATCACGCTTCATAGATTAGTACTAAGCTAACTGCCCTTGTGGGTCATTTTAAGCCTAGCCAATTACCCCATCTGAGAATCAAACCCGGCACCTTGCATCTGTAAGGTAAACACCTTAACCATTATGCCAACTTCAATTTTCTCCTTAGATATTTTATTCTTTTAAATATATTGTGAACTAACTAGTGTAATAATGACCAGTGAATCCAAAAATACCTGCAGTCCTTTTCTCTTTACCACAAAATTATGTTTGACAAGTTTATTACAGCAGTGACAGAAACCAGAGAGTCTATTAACAGCACAATACAGTTCTGGTGGTTAAAAGTGAGCATGGCTGCATTCAGTAGGTTCACATTTTATAGGCAGGCACTTAGGTGAAAGTTTCAAGTTAGCCCAGGTGTATGCAAGTCTTACTCAGATTTTCAGTTTCAGTTAGTAACAGACATATGCTAAAGAAACTAGTTGTATAGAAGTCTTGAGGTCAGACTATAATATCCACTTTCATAAATTACTAGGGAGTGCTGTTTTAAACGTACTACCAACATTTCTAAACTTTGACTTATTTTATTTACATGAAATTCTAGCCAATGTTTAGAGTAAGCATTTTGCAGTCATTTGAGACTTTACTGGTCTCTTCATACTGAAAGTCCAGTTGTGCAGCTTATGGGATTGTACTTCATGTGAAGCTCCAGCCCTTGCCAAAATGTCATTTTACTTTAAATTAGTTATAAGCAAGAGCATCTTGTAATCTCATGCATGCCTTCAGCAAATACCCATATAAATGAGATGCATGAATTCTAGACAACATGGCTTGAGGCTACTCAAGCTGTGTACCTTTCAAAAGCCACCAGTAAGGCATCCATATTGATCCATATTGCTTTTCTTAGTTTCTTCAAAGGGCCACTGTTGTTTGTAATTTCCAGTATGAATGTAAGCTAGTTCTTGAGTACAACCCTGATGTTGCAGGTTAAGAAAATGTTCATCAGTGGTCTAACTTATCTCCACCAAGCTAAACAGATGTTAATCAATAGTGTGTACTCCTTTCCTCCAAGATCTTGTTAAACATCACCAGGGTCTCAAGAAATCTATTTATTTCACATAGGGTTCAGCAGCTATAGTTTAGTTTGCACAGTATTTGACTTCACCAATAAACCCAACCACAACACAACCTCTTTTCAATACAACAAGAATTTTTTTTTTGTCCAGAATACAATCCCTGTATGGGCACAAGAGTTGGTTTTTTTTGCTAGTTCCACATAGTCACTGTTTTCCCAGTATGAAGATCCTGTTGACCAGTGCAAATCCCTGTATGAGCAGAGGGTTTATAACAGTCCCCATTTTTTGTTAGCTTAGTTCAAATGACGCTTCAGTATGTTTATCACACTACATGATCATAGGATCATAGGAAATGCAAGGCTATTGAATCCTGTTACCAATTACTCCTTATCAATACCCACCCTCAAGCTGAACTTCATCTCTTATTTATTTGTTTATTTATTTTACATTTGTTTACTGGGAAAGTCTGACTGGATGTGTGCTCATTTTCAGAGGAGGTACAGGGAGAAAAGCTCCAATATATAAAACGGTAAAAAAATTACATGAGAACCTTTTTACAAGACAAGTAGTAAAACTCTTATAACATTATTTATTTAAAAGGAGAAAAATTTAAAAAAAAATTCCAGAGATTACAACCATACAGGCAAAATAGGCGTGTAAAAAATTTGATTAGGATTCAAACAGACAAGATAGTAATTAGTCAGGTTAAATGTTTCATAGGATATGAGTGGAAAAGGAGGTGGTTATAAGTGGTAAAAGAAGAAAGTTAGTTATAAGCAAAGATGAGCAGAAGAAACATATAATTATGTCAGGCAGAAAGGTAGAATTAGTTTAAGGTAGAACAATAATAAAAACTAGGGTACAGTGTGTGTACATATTAGAAGAATGTGTGGATATAGGTGAATGTTGTTTTAAAGAAATTGAGTTATTAATGTAATTGTAATATTTGAAATAGAAAGACATTAGTCAGAGTGATGGTAGACACTGATTTCAGAAATGATCAATAGAGTCATAAGGATGATTAGATTAATAGGAAGGAAGTGTTATAGTTGTGGATAGTCAAAGAAACAAAGGGGAAGTGTGTTTATCCTGGAATATTACATGAGCAAAATAATTTGTCAGATGTTCTCTGAGCATTTTTTTTAAAGTGAATGATGTTGGTTAATGTTTTGAGTTCTAGTAGTAGAGAGTTCCAAATGTTGGCTACCTAACTAGAGTAGAGGGCATCACCAGGGGTGTTTGTAGAACTGGCAACTTTTACTATGGATTTGCTGGTAGAGCGTAATATTCTAGGGTTAAAATAAGGTTGTAATAGGTTTTGTAGGAAAGGTGTTTTGCTTGGTTGGTTAAGTAATTTGTGCGCCATTGTCAACTAGTTGTAGTAAAGAAGATGGAATTCTAGCCAAGATAACTTTCTTAGTACTAGACAGTGGTGTGTTCTGTATGGGGAGTCAGTGGCAAATTTAGCTATTTTGTTATAGCATTTTTCTCGTTTACATAAGTCAGATTTTCTGAGGTGTGTGAGTATGGGTGTGGTATAGAGAAGTACTGAGGATAGTTGAGTTCTAGCAATGGCTACTTTGATATTGTTGGTCAGGAAATGTTTATTTTTTTATAGAGTACTTACATTTTTATGCACTTTTTTAATAGTTTCAGATATGTGTTGGTCAAATCTCATGTTGTCATCAATGATGATACCTAGGAGTTTTGTCCATGTAGTGGGTTCAATCATTGTGTTATTTGCAGTAATTATGGAGAAGTTGGGTGGGTCATTAGTATCTTTTGTATGTTGGAAGATAATTAGCTTGGTTTTATTTGGGTTGAGTATGAGCTGTGGATTGGTAAGCCATGCTTCCACTGCTGATTATGACTTTTCAGTTTTCTGTTGTAGTTCTTGTAGGGTGTGGGCTGCACATATTAGTGTGGAGTCCTCTGCATATTGTATTAAAGTAGCCACATAAGTAGCTGTGTAGAGATTGCTGGTGAAGATATTGAAAAGAAGGGAACCAAGAATGGAGCATTGGGGTACCCGTAAAGTGACTGGCAGTAGTGATGAGATGTCTTGTGACCATTTTATGGCTTGGTGTCAGTCAGTTAGATAGATTGCTTGGTTTCAATTAGATAGCACTGGAACCAAATGAGGGCAGATGAGCTTTGATTTAGGCTGGTGAGGACTGCTAGAAGTTTCATATGAGAAACCGTAGCAAAGGCCTTGGATATGTTGAGGAAGACAGATGTGACTATTTTTCCTTCAGTCATATGTAAGTTGATTGTATTAGTGAAATTCAAGAGAGTGGTAGCTGTACTATGGTTATGTCTGAAACCATCTTGGCAGTTAGATAGTATATTGTTGTCTTAGAGGTAGCACATTGACAGTGTATGCACCTTTCTAAGATTTCTGATAGAGGAGATAATATAACAATAGGTCTATAACTGGACAGTTCTGTTGAAATGCCACCTTTGTGGAGGGGAATTATGTATGAGACTTTCCAGAGATATGGGGCTTGGTGTTCAGTGAAAGATCTATTTATTAGAATTGATATTGGGTAGGCAACAGCATCAGTTGACATCTTGAGAGGTGTTCTGCTGGGAGGCCATGAGCCGCAAGGGTTGTTGGTTTCAAATTTTTAATAAGTTTTTACAGTATATGTTGAGATGGGATGGAAGGAGAAGGTGTAGTTGTTCCTGCGTTTGATAGTGATGAAGTCTGGGTGGGGAGCTGTTATTTATGGATAGTGCCAAGATACTTTTTTTAATATAATTTTTAAATTGTTCTGCAGTTGTGTCCAAGGTTGGGGATGCTGTGGGGGGAGGGGTGAAGATGCCTGTCTGGAGTGTAAGATATTTTTGATACCTGACCAGAATTGTGTTTTTTTTTTTTTTTTGATGTGTGATTTGCATCTTGGCATAGTATTTTTTTTTATCTAGTTTGATACGTGTTTTGGCTTTGTTTGGAGTTGCTGGTGTGTTAATTGATTTTGTAGAATTTTATTACTGTTCCATTAATTCCAGGCTTTATCTCTAGTTTTAAGATTTGTAATATTATTGGTTAGCCGAGGGTGATTTTAGCTTTTGTTGTGACTGTACTAGGGGGTACTAGATTATTTAGGACATGTAGAAAGGTACTGTTGGAATATTCAAAGGCTGTGTTGATGGTTAGTTCTTTTAGGATAGACCACTTGCATTGTCTGAGAGTGGTCACAAGAGCCTGGGGATTGAGTTTGTTTTTATTTCAGATTTTGTGGTAGACAGCATTTTTTGGAATATTGGTCTTTTGCCTCAGGAGGAAGGTTGGTGAGTGGTGAGAGAGACAGCCTAAATGTTCATAGTTTGTAATTTTATTAGTACGGGTCCAGTCAAGGATAAATTCTTTATTTGATTTTTTTATCTGTTCTAATGGTGTTTTGAATAAGCTGTGTGAATCCATAGAGGTTTATGTAATTGGTATGGCTCAGTGCATTACACGTATTCCAATCTAGGTTGAACGATAGTTTACTGGGAAAAGGTATTGTTGGTCCATTGAAGTAAACTCTCTAAAGTAGTGTGATTGTTCTCGGGTGGCATATATACTCCTGCTATGACTATGAGTTTATTATTGATTTTTAGTTTTGAGAAAGTAGTCTCAGTGTTATTGAAAGTTGGGATGTATAGGTTAAGGCGTTATAATGTTAGGTTATTTTTGTAAATGATGGCTGCCCCTCCAGCTTTTTCCCTTTCCTGTCTTGTCTGAGGATGTTATAGCCAGGACAGATGACCTCATTGTCTTCACTTTTAGGTTTTAACCAAGATTCAGTTAGTACAACTATGTCAGGTGAATACTAAGACAATGTGGCATGAAAGTCTTGAACTTTGTTGATGAGACTTCTAATGTTTAAGTTTATTAGTAATAGTTCAGATTTTTGCCAATGTTAAGTTAATTATATTGCGTGGATGTGAGACTGGTTTGTTAGGTAAGGCAGAGGTAGTTGTGGGGCCCAGGTTTGGGTGTAAGTCACCACTGATTAGACTAAAGGAATATAGTGTTGGCTTGGTGCTCTTGAGAACTGGGAAAGTGAGCTGTGGGCTGCTGGTATTTTTCTTAATCAAATTTATGAGAGATTATTACAAAAAAATGATGAAGTTTTTTTTTTTTTTGTGTTGGTGTTTGAAATGTTATAGGACTTCTGGATTTTTGGATAAGGGGTGATATTTTTTGATGCATGTATGAAGTTAAGTGACCAGCTATTGAAAGAGTTATGAGTATTATTGCTTGTAAGGATAACATTTTTATTTAAATTTTTGTTTAGATAGCTGTACAGTATTTGTGTTTTGTTAGTATGTATTATTGGTATTGTGGAATGTAAGAGTTAATTATTTAGTTATGATATTTTGTAGTTAACTATAGCTGGAAGTTTGAAATGTCTAAGTCTGAAGTAATTTAGTAAATGGTTGCAAGATGGAGTTGAAGTGTAGAGGATAGGGATTAAGTAGGATTGCGCACTGGTACAGTGAAGGGTGGTTGATTTAATTAATGGGGGTAGAGAAAGGTAGATTAGGTGGGGTGGGTGTGGTTAGTAATGTTTAAGTTTAGGTGAAGTCGGGTGGGTGGGAATTGGGGGTAGGCTAGGGGAGAGGAGTGAGCCCAAATAGAGCAAGGGCAAACAAAGTGGGATATACATTCTGAAGAATGTGTTATGTGTTCCAGAGACTATCTGTAAGTTTGTTATTTCTTCACATTGTATCAGGATGTGTAGAAATAGGGCAGCCTTTGTAATGGTATCAGATTGAAAACAATATTACTGTAGAAAGCCAACAGAAGCTACTTAGATATAGGGAGAGTCAAGGAGAGGTAGTTACCAGAGAGGTAGTGACCTGGAAATAGGTACTGAGTGTCTTAACGTCTGGTGTGTTTAATTATTGGGAAGATTGTAGCAGGAATGGTTTGATAAGAAAGTGAAAGTTAATTGCTGATTAAAAGTAGGGGATTGCCAGGTTAAAAATAAGTGGAAGGGTGGTAGGCATTCTGGTGATGTGCAGCAGGTACCAGGATATAATACTCAAGTTTCTTTATAGATTAATAGTTGACCAGATTTTAATATACAAATACTGAGCTGCTGAGGATTCCACAGTGGCCTGCAGGTAGAATCTCTGAAGATTCAGTTGGTTTCAGTTGTGGAAGTAAGACTGATGATTGGGGAGATTTGCAGGGTTCTTTACCTATAAAAGGAAAATAACATGTAAAAGTATGAGATGGAATTAGAGACATAGTGGTAAGGGTTTAGTACATAATAAAGGTGGAAAAGACAATACAGGAGAGGTTAGAAAGGGGAGTAATAGAGCTGAGAAAGGATTATCAGGATGTTTATATTAAAGAAACGTTCAGGAGACACAGGATATAAGATTGAATAGGCGCATTTAGAAAGCTACTAACATCAGTAAGCAAACAGTAATGCATAAACAATGAAAATTTTGCCTCAGAGTTTAGCTAATTATGCACATTTCATTTAGTTAGAAATTGAAAGTAAAACAGCTTATTACCAAACACCTACAGTAGCACAACTCAGCTATCAACATAGCTACACATCAGTATTCATTTAGAATTAAAAAGGAAACATATCAGGCAGTAATGTATGTCAGCACAAACTTATTAACACTCTAACCAAAACAGCTTAGGTTACATTGAAACCACTCTTAAGGATTCATGCAGGAATTATAATAACATTATACATGTGCCAGAAAGTACTGTAAACACGTATAGTCCCATAAAAGCCTTAAACAGTCTGTATGATTCCAGTCATTCAATTATGTTCACAAGGTAGTGTAGTATAAAAGTCCCATTGTTGACTAACTAGACAGATGTATGCACTACATCTGAGTTTATAAATCTAGGAAGGCTAGTACATATTGTAAGAAAAACTACCATAAAGCATACAATACAATAATTTGTATCCCTGTAGCTGAGTTAATGCAGTTAGGATTTATTTCTGTAGATACTAATTAAAAGGCTATTTACAAAACCCCTTTCAACACAGAACATTAGGTCAAAAATATGTCTGCATGATAAGAATTAAAATGCTAAATTCACTTACAAGCATAGCATTAGCTAACAATGTCTCGCCAATTGCACATCTCCTTTTCACCAGTGTGTTGTAGTGAAAGGCAAAGTAAAAATGGAGCTGAATGCCAAAGTAAGGTTTTTAAACTATGCAGTACATTTTGGGAAGAAAAGAGAAACAGGAAATAAGATATTCTTGGCTGTATTCAGTGCTGGGAAGGATTGCAGGTTTTTGAAATTACAATGCATTATGGGTGACAAGAGAAAGAGAAAATACATCTCAAATAAATAGTAGGGAAAGGACCCTTGTTATGTGTTCCAGAGACTATCTGTAAGTCTGTAATTTCTTCACTTTGCATCAGGATGTGTAGAAAAAGGTCAGCCTATGTAATGGCATCAGATTGATAAAGCAATTTGTTAATAACCATCCAACCATCTATTTCATGCTGTAAGGCAGGTAATGTATCACACTGCTTAATTTGCAGTGGAAGTCAATTTCAAAGTGGAGAAAGTGCAAGTAATGGGCAGCTCTCTACTTTGTATTATTTATCTGCTGGTGAATATTTAGATTCTCTGTTCTACTATTTGTGTGACTATTTGATTTGTGGAGATACAGAAAATCCAGGATCACTGGTTCACTAATGGCTTGGTAGGCAAGGGATATATCTCAACACAGGAGTCTGTAAGACACTGAATAAAGGAACAATGTTTACGATATTTTCTGGTAGATCAGGGTTCTTAAGCCACTGATCTTATTTAGGAACATCTGGGGTATTTCTAGTTGTTGCCTATATCTAGGGAGACACATCCCGAAGAACACACTGCATTCTGTAATTGGACTGATCAGTGCTGAATATAATGGCACAATGATGCCTTTGGATCTGGAAGATATTCCCTTTGTGATCAGGTGCTATAAGTAGAAGGAATTCCTGACTACTGCTTTTATGTGATCATCAAAAGAGAGGGATTTATCAACCCAAGTGCCAAGGTCCCTAACAGCATTCTCATCCCAGAAACTGGTACAGTCTAGGCATATGCTAGGAGAAGGAATAGTTTACAAAATGTGACAATGTTGCACTTTTTATCATTTGATTTAAGCTTATTGTTGCATGGCAGTTGTTTAGAAGTTGAAGTTCTTTTTTCAGAGCTTGGGTATTAGAGAGTGACTTGACAGCGACTCCCAGTTTGCAGTCATTTGCAAAATTAGTTAGCCAGAGATCTTGGTTTGTGATCTGGAGGTCAGAAGAGTATAAGCTAAACGTAAGTGGTCCTAGCACATATCTCTGTTGAACACCACTTGTTACCTTCATGATTTTTGATGAGGTACTTCTACTAGCAGTGTATGGGTTCTGTCCATTAGCTAATTCACTATCCCTCTTACCACTGAGGAATCTATATATAATGCATTGAGCTTACTAACTATGCTAACATGGCTAGGTTGAGTTATGCCATGTGTACAGCATTGCCAATATTTACAGTTTGTGTTACCCTTTCAATGAAGTTAACCAGGTTCATTAGACAATATTTACCCTTCACAAAGCTAAACTGTTATGGGACTAGCCTAGTGAGATTTTTAATGTACTAGTTTATCAAATCAGTTATAATATACTCCATAGCTTTTCACATGAGACTCATCACTCTGATGGTCCTGTAATTTCTGGGTTCAGTGGTGGGGATGCCCTTTTCTGTGTGAATCCTCAGGGATAAAGAAAGTGGCTAAACTCTGATTGTTACAGTTTATTAAACAGTAAGGTATACCATCAGGTCCCACGGAAGAAGTATTTTTACTCTTTGATCATGCATTAAGAACATGATCTTTAGTGATGGAGGGGAGTCTTAGAGCCTTGAGGAAAATGTATATAGGCCCGGGAAGAAAAGCTCCACAAGGTAAAACATTGACAAAATAAAAATTACAGAGATATTAACTTTACATGTGAGAGTATAGGTTACAATAGGTTACAAGGCAGCCATTGGTAAATATTTACAATATTATAATTTGAAAACAAGAAATACATAGATATAGGTTTATACAGTTAATTTATCAACTGCAATCATTTTTAGGTAGACTGTTGGTATACAATTTGAAAAGTTTTATATAGTTAGATTTCATCTGCAATGCTTTTTAGGTAAACTGCAGGTATATTTTTAGAAAAGGGGTTAAATTAGTCAACTAATATACATCAGTGAGAGTATCACTTAATATACATAGAACATTAGGGGAGCTTAATATTTGTAGTCATGTATCAAGTTATTAGTCATGATTCAATGAATCTAGCTGCTTTGTGTTTAAAGGGGGAGAAGGAAGGGAGTATAGTAGAGTAGAAGAGAGTAGAGGAGGGGAAGGCAGGGAGATGGGAGGTAGGAGAAAAACAGAGTAAAGAAAGAGGGTAGCAACTGGGTAGCTAGTAGTTTTGAAACAGGGGCAGGTACTTGTTTCTAGAATGTGTGTTTTTAGTGTGAGTTTAAAATTATTTTGGTTTGTTATTGTTCTGATGTTTACTGGTATGGCATTCCAGAGTTTTGTTACAGTGTAGGAGTATATACACTGTCCAGCTGTTTTGATTGGTCTGTGTAGGTTTACTAGTTGCTTGTCTTCAGGTCGGAGAGTCTTTGTGGGTATGTAGGGTTGGAGAAGTGATTTAAGAGCAGGGCAGTTATTGGGTTGATATATAACTTTGTGTGCCATATTGCTTTGTAGGTAGTCTAGGAGATGTGAAGGTTGAGCCAGTTTAAGGCACTAAGAGCTGTGCTGCGTTGTGTGTAATGAAGTCCTGTTATAGCAAATTTAGAAATTTTATTATAACAGGATTCAAGTTTGTTTTTTTAGGGTAATCTGAATGTTTGTCAGAATGGGAGTACCACAGAGTAGAGAGGGGAGCAGGTAAGTAGAGCCCAGAGTGGTTTTGGTGGTTTTATTCATGAAGTGTTTGTGCTAGTAGTGCATGCCTAGTTTGCAGTGAGTTTTTTGATTGCATTGTGGATATGTAGATCAAAGGAATGCTTACTGTCTATGGTCAATCCTAGTAGCTTGGCTTGAGAAACGACTTCTATTTGAGTACTGTTAAGTGAAAAGATCTTAAAGCTGACTGAGAGATTATTGGGGTCTGAAAAGGAGGAGTTTGGTTTTATTTGGGTTTAGCAGGAATTGTGTGTTGTTTAGCCAGGTTGCAATATAAGAGAAGGCCGACTGGGTTAGATACAGAATAATAGTACAATCATCAGACTGATGAAGCAACTACTGTTGTGAAAGCACTTACCTCTGTTCAGTTTTTTATTTTTGTACTATTAAACGCTATTGTGTGTCACACTGGTGCACTGTTTTTCCCATTTTACACCTTGGTCTCTTTGTTTGTTTTAGATACAGAATGTGTTTTACATTGGTTGAAGAGGAGATGATAGTGGAATCATCAGCATATTGGATTAGGGAGCTTTGGTGGGGGGGGGGGCGAAGATTAACGATCAAGTTAAAGAGTAATGGACCAAGAATGGATCCCTAAGGAACTCCTGTGTTACTTGTTAGATAGTTGGAGAGACTTCCCTGCCATTTTACATATTGTTGTCCATCTGTTAGGTAGCTGTTGAACCATTGTTGAATGGTAGGGGAAAGACCAAGGGTAGAGAGTTTTTGTAGTAGTTTTGTGTGGGAGACTGTATCAAAGGCCTTAGATAGATCAAGACGTGTTACAGAGGTTAGTAGTCTGACATCCCTGGCTTTGTTGACTGTATCTGTGAAGGAGATTAATACAGTAGTTGTAATATGTGATAGTATGAAACCATGTTGGGTAGGGATAAGTAAATTGTTTTGAAGAGTATGATTAAGTAGTTGTTTACCTATACATTTTTCTAACAGTTTGGATAGGGGAAATAGGATAGCAATGGGACGGTAATTGGTAATGTCATAGCCCTTTCCGCCTTTGTGTAAGGGGGTTATTATGGATTTTTTCCATAGGGTGGGGATGCAGGATTCCGTGATGGATCAGTTGATGAGTATGCTGACAGGATAAGCTATGGCATCAGTGGCGTATTTTAGGCACTCCGGTAGGAGGTTGTTTTCAGAGGGAGAACAGGGTTTTAGTTTAAGGACCTAGGTATGTGCTGAGTGGGTAAAGTTGGAGAGTAAGGAGAGGAAGATGTTGGTCAGCAGTAAGTGTTTTCTGTAGGAGAAAGGAAGAAGAGGAGGAGGAGTGTTTTGTATTAGTTTGGGAGGAGCTGAGGTTGTGTGTGGGGTGACAGTTTCTAGGTTTGTTGGAGTGATTCAGTAAATTTAGTATACTGCCTATAGAATGTGTGTTCAATGCTTCTGCTATTTGGGTGGGGTTTTATCAGTGGCAGGAGATGGTTTTCTTTGGTCCCAGGGGTAAGGATTAGAGAAACAGTATGCCAGAATTTTATGGGGTTGTTTTTGTGTGAGGCTAGCTGCTGGGAGAAGTAGTGTTTCTTATCATTGTTTATCAGTGTTTTTTGCTTGGTTGCATAGCTGTTTATACTTTTGGTAGTTTAGGTAATTTTTGGTTCTTTTCCAATCTTGCCAGGCTTTGTCTTTTGTTACTAGTAAGTCTTTGGTATAGTTGTTTAGCCAGGGAGCATGATTAGTTTTTATTCTTTTTGTTTGAAGTGGGGCTAGGTTGTTAAGGGTATCAAGAAATATTTTGATGAAGTGGATGTTGGCATCATCTGAGGGTATGATTTTTAGTATCAGCCAGTTTATTCATTTTAGTATTGAATTAAAGTTGTGGTGGTTGAAGTTAGACAAATTGTGAGAGGTTTTATAGATGTGTTTTTTGGTGTTGTGAGTCATGGTTCTATATGTATAGGTGGGCATGTGGTCACTTAAGATATCTGGTAGGGCTCCAGAGATGGAGTATTTGTGGGGATCTGAAACCAGGATCTGTTCAAGAGTAGATCCTTGGTCAATATTTTTTGGAATTGTAGTTGGAATAGAGATGAGTTGGGTAAAAACATGCAGGTTTATGCTATTGCTGGGATAGTTGGCATTTAGGTTCTGCCAGTTAACACTGATATCTCCCATGATGATCATTTCATTAGGTATGTTTTGAGAGATCCAGGATAAGATGTCTTCCATTATAGGGATGTTGTTCCCCAGTGGGATATATAGAACTGTGATATATAGTTGTTAGGTATTATTGATTTTAGGGAGGCTAAGAGAAGTTTAGCTGTAAAAAAGGAGGAGGGGTTTGGGATAGGGGAATAAGGTAACCCTTTGGGGATAGCTAAAGGCTACACCTCTTTTTTATGAGCATGGTCTGCTCTTATTATGTTGCAATTTGGTGGGAGTAGTTCTGTATCTTTAATGTGTGGCTTAATCCATGTTTCAGTGACTGAAAGTATGTCAGATGAGTGTTGAGATAGACATGCGTGGAGTTCTGTAGTTTTGTTGCAGATTCTGTGAAGATTAAGAGTGATACAAAATAGATATTTTGGGGGAAAAGTTTTGGAAGAGGTAGGGTTAGAAGTGGGACCTGGGTTGGGATGGATGTTGCCACATAGGGTGAAATAGGAGTAGACTGCTGCAGCTGTGTGGTGGATGATGTGGGTAGTTTTGTTTAAATGCTTTACTTTTGCTAAGGGTGGGGGTGTTGATTTAGGGAAGGCATGTAGAATTTTAAATCTAGTGAATAATAGTATGTTAGTATCCTATAGACTGGGTGATATATTCAAGAAGGTATCATTTTTAGGGAAGTATTGGATGTGGTAGATTTTTCTGTTATGAAGAGGTTTTGGACGTTTAATGATGTGATATGTATAAGAAGACTGAGAGTTAGGCCAATGAGGGAGAGTGTGGTAGGTTTACAGTGAGACAAGCTAGAGATTTAATGGGTGGTATAAAATTAATGACTATGTGTAGTGAGGTAGGCTGGGTGGGGGATGTGGAGTGATGAGGTATGGGAGGGGTGTGAGGTATGTTTTGCTTGTAGATAAAATCTATGAATGGGATTTGGTAGAGAATAATTGGAAGTATGTGATTGGGTAGAGGTTATTGGTAGTGTGTTACTGGGTATAACAATTGCAGGGGGTGGAGTTACGATAGGTATAAATGTAATTGAAAATAAAAAAATAAATCCACCAACACTGGATACAATATATATTGTTAAATTGTTGTAACTTGTTATATTAAATTTAATTTTTTTTTTTTATTTAGTGTTTCAAATAGTTTAGACTGTTGATTGATTTAAGATATTTTTTAAAGAATGTTTTAAATGTTTCAATTGATTAATTGGTATCAATTAATTTTAATTAAGTTTGAATATAAGCAATGGGAGCAAATTATCCGAGCAACTCTGATGTCCAACTGATGCATTTTGGAGCATTAAACCGTTATCGGCTATTCAGTGTTGGTGGATTTATTTTTTTATTTTCAAACAGTTTTGGTTTAGGGTCATTGACCCATTTGTGTTGGATAAATGTAATTGATATGGGGGTGGATGGGAATGGGAGTAGGGTAGAGGAGCAGAGTGAGCCTGAGTTTAGCGAGGTTGAATGTAGCAGGGCTACACCTAGCCGGAACTGTTCACAAAAAAAAATACAGTCAATGGATGCAAAGCAGCCTAGGCAAGTGGTTTTACATTAAAGATTTAAATTAAGAACACCGATGAAGGGAAACAAAGAGAGGGAAATGTAGTCAGAATAGGGAAGTTTAAAGAGAAGAGTATATGGGAGTGAGATTTAGGTGAGGTAAGGTTGCAATAGGGGGCTTGGATAGGGGAGGAAAGTCCTGAAAAAAGGTAGCAGTAGTACAGAGATCAACTTGATACAGAGAATGGAGGGAAAAGGATTTTAAGTATGAAGGAAGAACAGACAGACAGAATGTGGAAGGTACAGTGGAGAGGTGGGCTGAGTACTGGATTAATAGATAGGCAGGGTATGAAGGGTTACCTACAGATATGTTCCAGGCTTGAGGGGCAGTTTAGTGAGTGGTGAAGAGGAGAGGATAGGTTGCAGGTATTTGTGAGTTCTGATGGTATGCAGGGGACCATTTGGGAAGTACAGAGTTTAAAATTAGAAGATAATCATACTTTATTTACTGAAACAGGTTGGTTGGCAATGTCATAATCATGAGGCTCAGCAAAGTTCTTGGGTGCAAGTCCAGTTAATGCAGTAGTTCTGTTCCATCTAAAAGATTACTGTGAATGCAGTGAAGAGGGCAGTTGGCAATGCAGTATACAAGGAGCTTGTACCTAGAAAGAAAAGGGAGAGAAAGGAGAAGTTAAGTGGAGGAGAAACAAATCAACAGGAGGATTTAAGTAGCTTAGATAGGTTTGAAACAGTAGAGGGGGTAGTGAGAAATAGACGTAATAGGAGAAGGCAGTAAAAAGTAAGAGGGGCTACAGTTAGAGGAAGAACAAATATCAGAAAACAGGTCTAAATACTGAGTGATTAGCAAGCTTCATAACAGCTAAACACAGAGTAATTAGCTAAGTTAATGAAACAGATTAAGATTGAATAGCATTTTCAAGACTAAAGTTGGCATTGAATTTGTTAGCTAGTATGCCCGTTGGGTCAAAGTAGGTGGTGCGATCCTAAATAAGTTCTGAACATTATTGGGTGTTACTTCTTAGTTTCTAACATAGCTAAAGAAGGATTTGTAGTTACCCCTAACTTCAGATTCTAACTTAAGGTCATGGACTGCCTGAGTGGCACTTATAGTTTTATTTTTTTTTTTTAGTCACTATTCTAATGTTATACTTCATCTGAGGGTCTTCAGATTTTTTTTTATTATTGCTTTTTTTTTATGTTGATGGACCAACACGGTAGGTTTGCCTTTAAATGTCCCATCATATGTAGATTTAATAAGTTCTGTCAATCCTATACATTTATTTAAGTGGGCATAGAACTTTTTTTGTGTAGCTCCCTGACATCTGAGGTTATGTTAAAATAAGCGAATTTTGAAAATTCATCATATACGTCGATGAGATTTATATGTATGAAAACCTAATATTCACAGAGGTTATTATCATCTGGTTAAGCAGTCCTTATTGTGAAGGTCACTTGTTTATGATCTGACTTAACTGGAGAAGGAAATACCGAGTGGGGGAATGTATATTCGTCGAACACTGGTTGATTGTCAGCAGCATGATGGCTTTATAGTGAAAAGCCATTATTAGTGGACTTAAGCTAGGAAATGTGGAGGTCTTCACCCACATGAAGGGTGCAGAGGGGCTTGTTCCCCTGCAAAAAATCTTTAACATATATTCACTGAAAGTGGCTTTCAGTGATTTATTTTTGTTGATATATCCATTTAAGAATAGTCCTTTGATGAATAATCACGAATCCTGGGGAAATAATACATGAAGAAACTATGTTCGTAATGATCAGGTTAAGAATATTTTGTCGTGTAGAGGGTTCATTGACAATCTATTCCAGGAAGCTTTTGTTAATAAAATGTAAGATCTTTTGGGCATATTCTACATTTAGTGTAGGTGTTCCAGATTATTGACGGGTGGCTAAAATCCCCAAAAATAATTGAGTTCTTATTTACAAGGGAATTCATTGATTATATCAAGGAGCCTTATATGATTTGCAAGGGATATAGACTGGACCCTATAACAGGCTATAAACTTAGAGTTGGCTTTGTTTAGAGTAATCTGTTGCTCAATCAGCTTTGTTTGTGGGTTCCTGGAAATCTCTTTAGAGGTGATTGAAATCATAGATGGTGCAAAACCCACATATAGATTATATGCTTTCTGTACATTTAACCAAGCTTCTATAATTACATTGATATGGATGTTCTCCAAATGGAAGTGAGCCTCAAGGTTGGGCATTTTGTTCCTGAGGCTTTTCTCATTGAGCAGAGACACTTTAATGTGATAGTTAGTGTTATGGATTTTATGTGTTAGTTGCACTGGAATATCCATCAACTGGACTCTGACTAATAAATGCATTATGTGGCCAACAAAATCTTTAGCCAGTATGTGAAAGCATTGGAATGAGAAGTGCAGACTATCCATAGCAAAGCAAATATGACTGTTGAGAATCTGTCCTATGCTGAAATATATTGGATCCCTGTGGAATGACCTACTATTTATAGGTACATAGGTTCATAGGTGTTTACTAAGCTAACAACCACAAGGGCCTTTTTAAGCCTAGCCATGCATCCCAAATCTCTGACAAGTCCTGATACCCTTGATAAGTGTAAACATGGGCCTGGGAGATGAACCATTTACAGGTTACCTGTTTACATTAGAGACATAGGTGCCAAACCAGGGATGAATTTCCGATTTCCCATCCAGTTGTCCAAGTTGCACTTCAGTTGGGTTAGGGAAGAACTCTGCTTCATATGGATGAGGAGCCTGTTCCATAGATAAGTTAGTATCTGCGATACATACCTATCTCTCCAGCACATCCTATTTTTATTACAGTTAAGGTTTAAGTCTTTAGAATGGGTAATTCTGGTACTGTTTGTTTTGTGGATACACAGGAGGTCCATCAGAGTGGGGTCTGACAATGGCCTGTATGCCAGGCATAGATCTCCCCTCAAAAGCCTGTAGGAGACAGAATACTGAGATAGGGCCTTGAGATAGTCTGCATAGGACATATTACTTATGCATTGAATTCTTTTAGTGAGGAACCTCTGTGGATGTTCCAGTTGTTGGATATGCCTAGTTAGGTACATACCAAAGGGAGCATTCTACTCAATGACAGGTCTGATGAATGCCGAATACAGTGGAACTATGACTTCCTTGGACATAGATGCCATACCTTTGTTTATAAGTTGCACAATATAGAATGGTTTCCTCACCACTGTAGATCAAAGGCTAGATTACTATCTATGTGTGTCCCTAACTCCCTGACTACTGGGTCAACTTTAAGGGGTGTGTTGTCAATATGGTAGTTACCAGGGATGGATGAATTCCCAAAGAATACTATTTTGCATTTCTTGGTATTTAATTTTAGTTCATGGCTCTGACACCAGTTGTTTGTCTGCATCAGCCCCTCCTGAAGAACATTTGTGTCAGTGTGAGATTCAATGACAACTCCTAATTTGCAGTCATCTGAAAATGTAGTCAGCCAGAGACCACTGACATTGGCCTTGACTTCTGAGAAGTAAATGACAAAAAGGAGTGGTCCAAGTACTGATCCCTGAGGGACTCCACTTGTGATTGGCCTCTTTGTAGAGACAGACTCCCCAATTCTAACTTACTGGATCCTATCTGTGAGCAGGTTGGCTATCCACTGGGTGACATACGGGTTTGTACCTAACCTCTTGAGTTTGTCAACAATGCCCGAGTGGGGTATTGTGTCAAATGCCTTGGCCAGGTCAAGGTAGGCAGTGTGAACCATTTCCCCCTCATCCATTGCTTTAGTGACCTTCTCAAATAAGTCCACCAAGCTGAGTAGGTATGACCTTCCTTTGACGAAACCAAACTGGGTTGGGTCCAGTGTCTGGAGGTTTATTATATCTCTGTTGATCATCTCCATGATAATTCTTTCCATGGCTCTGTATATAAGACCAGTGAGACTTATGGGTCTGTAGTTTCCAGGGTCTGTAGATGGCCCACCTTTGTGTAGAGGGGTGACTGCTGTCTTTCATCATTCATGAGGCATGAAGCCTGTTTGGAGGCTACAGTTAAATAGTAATTCCAGAGGCCCTGATAGGTCATGTTTCATGTTATTTAGAAGGCATCCTGGGATATTGTCTGGGCCCATTGATGCAGTGTTCTTGGTCTTAGAGTGAGCATTAAGAACCTGTTCCCTAGTTATAGTAGGGGGTATATTTAATGATATTTCCTAATGGAAGGTTGAGGGGGAGAGAAGAGTAAAGTTGGAGCTGAATTTTTCAGCCAGAGGGTTTACTATATCTTCTGGCTCAGTATAGGTGGCTTTACAATGAGCTCTGCACACAATTGTGTATTGCCTTTGCGATTGTCGACATAGCTAAATAATGCTTTGTGGTTGTCCTTGGCCTGGGAGGCCAAACTTACCTTAAATTTGGCTTTGGTAGACTTTATTTGTACTCTGAGTTGTTCACTTAGTTTGATGAGAGTGCTTTTATCCTGCTGGGTGCTGCACCTCCTAATTTTTGCCATGATTTTCTTCCTCCTGTTATACATCCGATGGATTTTGTGATTCCACCAAGATGGCTTGTTTTTTGAGTTAGTTTTGTACTTCTTCCTAGTGGTACAGCTGCCTCTATGCAGCTATTAACATGCTTGCACAGGGTTTCTGTGAACAGTTCTGCAGAGGCAGAAGTGTTCTCAGGGTTTATGGAGGTTTGACATGTTGCCAGGTCCTCACTTAATAGCAGGAGGTTAACCTTTGAATAGTTTCTGAATATTCCTAGTTTATCTGGGGATCCAGGTTTTATTTTTACTTCAAAGGAGGCCATTTTGTGGTCTGACTTTAGCAGGGAAGGCATTACAGTAGGGAATGTGCAGCAGTGACTTTTTTCAACAGAATGCACTACTTATTTTTGTTGTGTATGAAAAAGCACTCTTTGTCTAATGCAGGCTTTAGAGAATGGAAGAATGTCATCTTCAACTGCTTTGATCTGTACAAGGGATGTGCTTTGGCTTATGGTAAGTAAACGTGTGTTAATGCTATAATTTTGGGATATACTGAATGTTTCAATATTGGGGTGCCAGTGTGTGTGCAAGTGTCTGAGAGATAGGAATAGATTAATGGCAGGGGATATTTTTAGTGTCGTTTATATATGCTACTGCCCAGGAGCTCTGTCTTATGAAATGATACTTTTGTAAGGTAATGTATAGATATGGGGTTGGGGTCAAGGTAAAGGTTAGTACCCATGAGTAGGGTGGAGAAAGGTATGTGTGTATGTCTGTTTGTGTGTGGATGGGCATGTATGCTTTTGTGTGTGCACATGCATGCGTGTTTGTGTATGTTAATGATTATCTAATGAATAATTAAAAGCACACATCTGTCAACATACTTACATTGAATATAATAACCATCTGGTTTGAATTCTTTGATATGAAAACCATGGATCTGAAAACAACACTGATAGGATATCTTAACATACAAAATTCACCAATTATACATATTTTTTGCAGGCTGCAAACCTCTCTGCATCCCCCTCCACATAAAGGGATTTTATCCCCAGACTACCACAGCTATATAGATATAGCTATAGATGCATTACCTCCAAGATCACACAATAGTGGGAAAAGGAGATATTTCATAAAGCACCCTGCTGTTTGATCTTGCACCATACAATGATGGTATCTTTGTGAGTGAATGTGTGTGTGTGTGTGTGTGTGTGTGTGTGTGTGTGTGTGTGTGTGTGTGTGTGTGTGTGTGTGTGTGTGTGTGTGTGTTTGTGTGTGTGTGTGTGTGCATGCATGCGTATTGCCAGTATTCAAACATCCTAAATACCAAATTGCATAACACTGAGCCATTTAATAGACTTCAAAAATGGCTCAAAACAACTAAAAACAATAAAACAGTGTTTATTACTGGAGAAGCAAGCAACCCTGCACCCCCTACATATCCCTGTATCTTGTACATACAAAGTCAGAGAATACACAGCAGTGGGAAAAGGAGAAAACTCCCTAATTACTGTTTTGCAGTTATCTTACAACTTACTCTCTGTCATTTCCACCCGGTCCCCCCCCCCAAAGTAACTTCCTCCCCATAGTTTATATCATGATAACACTTGGTGGCGCCATTTTTAAATTGATCCCTAACCCTTCGCATGGTCTGCAGTTAGGCTGCTTGTCTTGCCTGTCAGTAAGTGCTTTCTGGATTTTCCAAATGAATAACCATGTATTCTGTTACTGATATCACGGATTTAGTAACAGAAATGTTGTAACAGTGCCAAATGCCTGTGGTTTCATCAAGTATATTGTCTTTTTTTTTTATACAAGCTGCTGGTGCTATACCAATATTGTTTGCTTTACTTTACTCTTAGACAACTAAGCTATTTTGTAGTCATTACCTCAGTTGTTTTTTGCTATACTGTTTATTTCTACTAAGGTCTTCTACCCTGATGTTAGTTACTTATCTTTTAGTCTGTGTCATCCATTATTTTAGCCTCTCTTTGGTTTTATGCATTCTCTGTTAGCTAGCGTAAACTCTTATTTCAGCATCTCAAAGTTCCCTGCATTGGTTTATTTGCTGTTTGTTAGCTGCTGGAAAGGATGCATAAACTGGCTCAAGTATTCCCAACTGCTCATACAAGTATTTCCATGTGCGCTTACTTGGCATTGCTTCCTAACGTCCTCACCGTTTCTACAGCTCAACGTAGAACACTATACATTTGCATTTCTGTTTGTTTCAGTGTACTATCCCTCATTTCCCTCCATTTTCTAGCTTCATCCTTACACCATTCTCAGCTTAACCTTAGTCTTATAGATATAAATACTGGCAGTGTGCCATATGAAATATGTCCTCTCCAGCGATGCTTAATTAGATAATGGTTATCTATGTTATTACTGTTAATTTAACCACTTTATGCTAAACTGATAAACACTCACAGATGTATGTGTCCTAGATGGATTATAATGATATGTTGATAACCTATGCTTAGAGTATTCTAATTGCAGTTCTATTTTTCACAACTGTATGCCTGTAACATCATTATAACTTTATTCTGTATACTCTATACCTTTAGTCTTTCTCTTGCTCTCCTTCCACTTTCCCACCTGTCCCTCTACTTTTTCGGTCTTGTCTACTACCTTTTGTCCTTTACAGTACACCCTTGTACAATATATAGCTACCCTATTTCCCCTCATTTCCTAACCATTTTAACTTCTTATCTGCTGTTCTCTTGCATCTTCTTTGACTTTCCCTTCACATTAACAATGTCTTCCCTCTCTTCACAGCTTGCCTTGCTCTACATTCTCTCTCTTTGGATGCTAAGAAACCATCTCTGCAAAGGAAGACGTTCTGTGACTAGCAAAACTCAAGGCTTATCAGCGCAATCATCAATCTGCTTTTTTCACTATAACAGCTCCTACAGCGTGTATGTAGTTTATTTCTTAACAATACTTGCTTTGCTAGTCACTGTACTTATTTTGTGTGTTGAACCCACAACGTTTTACTATCGCAGCCTAGCAAAGTAATGTCTTTTGGCTTTTCCTGGTTAGGGGTCAGCACAGTGGAACTCCAGTCCGCTAATGATTGGCAGTGGATTTTTTTTTTTATGGTACCGAATTGCCAGCCCGATGCTCAACCTTCAAAGAAGGCACACCCATTCATGCATGCACCTACCTGCATGTCTTTAACGTCACTCGACCACGGGGAGGGCATGCAGACTCCACATGCAGCCTACTGCGGTCCATAAATTTCTTTCTGTTCCCTCCCATCCCTACGATATTTTATCTCTCCCTTGCCCACAAGTCTCCAGAGTTGTAATAGGTTTCCTAATTTATTTACCATTAGGTGGCAGCATCTACCCTGCTTATACCCACTCCCCCCAAGTCTAGCCCTATACTTCTGACCATATTAATTAGGATTCCTCCAGTCCCGACCTACTCTGTGGACCCATTCATTTTTTTTTCTCTGTCTCTCTAAGCCTCGGAATTTGTTTTTCCCACTGCCCAGGGTAATCACCCCACTAGTTTCACTATACCTAGTTTCACTAGATCAATCCAGTGCCTTCCTTACAGAATTTTAGAGAATCTTCCTAATTATTAACTTCAGTAACAAACATAGGCTTCAATAAATCAAGATACACAAATAACAGTGAAAGAAAATGTCCTGAGCTCTCACTCACCAAGGCGCCTTCTTGTAGCTTGCTACACTACTAGTCACTGATTGGTTTTTTTTCTACTTAGGGATTTGCCTTCCTCCTCAGCTCTTCATAATCTAGCCCTTCTAAAACCACAACCCTTGATAAAAATTCATTCTCTATCTCCAGCCAAAGTAATATACTTTTCCAAATAGTCTCCACTGCAAAACTATTAGGAGTCCTCACTGATAATCAATTAAAGTCTGATAGCCATCTTCAAATAAATATCAAAAAAATGCATAAGAAACTCAGCTTGCTTTACTGCCACAACCGCTACATCTCGATCAGTCAATCAATCAATCAATCAATCAATCAATCAATCAATCAATCAGTATTACCATGTATTATCTTTATAGCCAGGACCATAGCTGAGACAAAACAATCACTAGGCTAGACAAGTGTCTTCTTTCTACAGTTCTAATAATTATTTTAGGTCTGAAGAAGAGGGTTACCTCGAAAGCGCTTACCTTTTTGTTATTTTTATTTGTATTAAAGTGTTTTTATCTCCAGCCGAAGTATCTTTTCTCTATTTATACATTTATATTTTTGGACACTTTTGGTTCCTCCACTTTCTTTGCTTTTATACTAATAATTAAAAACCTGCTTTAATTACAGGCGGTAACAATTTTAATATTCCTTGGTTGCTATCTACGGTCAGAGGAAGCTTAATACATTACAAAAATAAGTGGTTCTTTGGAAGTTGTCCTGCGATAAATATAATAGGTTCTTTCTAAATTATAATACTTTAAAACCTAAAGGTATGAATCTAGATGTGAATTTAAATGTGTAAGTTATAATATTTATATATGATGTTTTGTTACTTATTGTATACCGAAAAATATTTTACACCTTTTTAAGGGTATGTTTGTTTAAGCAGGTTCTTGTAGTAGATTATTGGGAGATGAGATGCGTGTTTAATTGGAGCAGTTTAACATAAAATGGGAAGGGCTGGTAGCTTATGTTATTCCTTAAAGGCTGTTTGCCGAGGTACCAGAAGGACCATTAAAAGTTGGGGTTTGTTTCCAGTGACTGCCTCCTGAGTGTATTTTTTGGATATTTTGTGTTGCTGTGTGTTTGGATAAGATTCAAAGAAACCAACTATAAAAACAAATAATTTATTAACTCTTCAAATAGAGTAAGTGCTTTCAACTCTGGAAGAGACCATCCTGTCAGCTGAACTAGTTTCTCAAATAATGTTTGTCTGTATAATTGTGTGTAGTACATTTATATAATATGACATTTTCATTTTTTGTGTTACTGTTCTTCCTAAGGTGACATAACTGTGCAGGAAGGGAATCCAACATCAGCCTCAACTTCAGCTTTACCTGTGTGTTTGAACCCCCAAAACATTTACAGTAAAATAAAAATGCAGTAACCCAAATACTTAAACATGAGATAAAAGACATAATTCAAACTGCAAGATATCGCAGTGAGAAGTAGAATTTGGTTTTGCAGAATGCCAGTTCCTCTAGTTTCTCCTTGTTTGTAGGACATCAGAATATGGGAAGAATAGCCCTCCCATTGGTTTTGCCATTCATTGAGGTGTTTATTGTGAGATCACGGTACAGTGAAGATTGGAAAATTTGCCCTTTCCTCACTGTAGTGCGATCTCAGAGTTGGTATATATAATTAGCGGGGGGTGTGGAGGGCTGCAGCTCCCAACAAGAGCGGCTTCGATGAATGGCATTTTCGATGTTAAAGCCATTCACTTTTCAGTCCTTTGATTTGGTGATATAGACCAAAAAAATATGTATGTCTGTGTCTTTTGTGATTTGTTTCATAACTGATCATTTGCATTTTATGACAGAGTGGTGTGACAATGTGCTGTCTTTGATGTGATTGGCAGTCAGTATGATGATTCTCAACTACATGGGGTGAGTCCTTTTAATTTTAATGTTATATTGCAGTAGAAGATATTAACATGTGGTTATAGCAGTCAAACTTCTTAAAGGGAAGTAGAACAAATGACTGACAGCTGAACTTAATGCGCATTTTTCATCAAGAAATGATATCCTCAAGTAGACTCAATTGTTATAGGTCAGAAATATTTGCATACTAATATTCCATTGCTACGGTTTCATATAACAGTGGAAACTTGTTTTGTAGATAATAATATTTAAATATTTCTGTGAAGACTTCATATAACCAACATACTTTTTATGTTTAAATCTAGTTGCATTCCTACAAACTGTGTTAATTACATCATCTGTATATGACTTTGTCTATTTCTGAAAAGGGTGCTAAGACCAGTCGTCTCACCTGATTGTCAAAGACATAAAATTAGCAAGCAAGCAAACAAACAGTTACAAAAGCACAAGTTTGTTGCATTATTTTTCTTAGGTTCATATATTCATATGTTTAATTGCAAATCTTAAAACTTATTGGCCTTCAAGAAGCATGATTACTGTAAATGTTGACATTTTTGAAGGAAGTTGATAACTCACTTTGTGTAATATTAAGAAAACCTTCTGCTGTAAAAGTGGATGGTATGGTGTAATTTATAGATTTTTTTTTTGCAAAACTGATATTAATTTTTAGGTTAATATGCTGTTAGCTTCTGTAGCAGCATATTTCCAGCACAGATTTGCAAAACAGAATTGGATATGACATTAGCTTACATTACCTTGCAGATCAGACAGAGATCATTTCTAGTGTTTTTAACAAGAATATAACAATCAGTTCACTTATGTTGGAGCTCAAAACTGAAAAACTTTATTTTATTGCTTAATTATCTTGAACCACTCGTAGTACCTTCACTGGCGTAATCATCTGAGTCTTAGAATAAGAAAAGTCTGACCTTCTATACATCACAAGTTAAACATTTCCCACAAAAAAAAAAATACTAAACATAATTAAAACTTTCTTGCTGTTAAGAATGTCTATTCCAGCTTTTCATTTAAACCAATAGGTTTATTGTACCGTAGAGTTATACAGAGATTCTTCATATCTGAGCAAGGAATCAGAAGATTTACCTTCCGTGTCATCTACCACCATATGTTCTGATGCAGATAATTTAAAAAAAGGCAAATCCTTATTAAGTACTATCAAAAATGTTCTGCAAGAAGGTTTTCTAGTTTTGCCATTCACATTTTTCCCAATATACTCAAATGAACTTTAAAACAATGTTTAGCTTCACCAATATAGAAATGTTGGCAAACCCACCCAATAATATAACTCATTTGGCTGTATATGTAAAATAGCTATTAGCATGGAATGGTACAGAATTAGCCACATACAAATTAAAAATATATTTACAGACAGAGCAGTTTCTTTCAGAATACTTGCCAAAACTGGTATTTAAATTATAACCTACTTGTACAGATGAGCAGTATCATGGTAAATCACAAGTGGTGATGTAGTGGCTGGTTTTAATTCAGACACAGAAACAGGAAGGGTTAACTAATGAACAGATTATCAGGGCGTGGTATATAATAACATGAAAATGAAGAATGTTATTAAATAAGCATTCTGGTGTGTGCAAATGAAAGTCAGTATAGCTCAATAATTCAGAAACATAAACATCACACCTTGGAGCTGCACATGCCATAGCATTGATTGTCACTAATTCCGGGAGTTCATGTTGTGGAAATTGTAAAAAAAGTATCTGCCCACACTGAACATGTGATGTACTCTATTGTGGATATTGTGGACCACTTTTGAGTTGACAGGCCACCATGATGGATACAGTAGGCATGTGTCAGCCATCAGCCTCATGTGTAACCCCACTGGAATTATGGGCTATTTATCCCAGTGGATACCAAAGTATGGGAGACTTTACATATAGATGCAATAGGAAAAGTGTAAGCGTGTTCATGGGCTGGGGTTAAGGCAGGAGGTATCATCACAAGAAAGGTATTTCAAAGGCCCACTGTATCAAGGAGTGTGTGTGTGCCAGAAAGTGTGTGCATGTACTAAGGCCAGAGGTGGTGGGATTGTGTTTCTGCTGGGACATAGCCTCAGCACTAAGTGGGTACTTTGTGTTGATCTTGTAGACAGGTACAGAGCATGCATGTTAGGAGACTGCACATCCAGTGCATGCACCCACCCATAGGTGCTGCCTCTATCAGGAGTTGCACTGGTTATACCACATTCCTGGTGAGATGCTAGCATGCTGTGTACGCATAATTGACATCCATCACCAGAAGTTCTAGTGCCACAAATGCCATGACCCTGGGGACATCCGCTTCTGGATGCAGACAACTGTACAGCTGATGTAGCTGTGGATGCACTATCAATTAATGACCATGGTCTGTTCTGTTCATGACCATAATTACCATCATTTGTAGATATTCCAGTGGAACAGAGCTATAAATGGCACCTCACACTTGTCTGGTGACCTCTGTGAAACAAGGCACACTCCAGATAGTTGCCTCCATATATTCTTTCAATAAAGCCTTGGATGAATAAAAGAAGTAATGGTTCTTGTGAATTCTTTCCAGTAAAAGGACTGATAAAAGTTGTTTACTCAGAAAATATTAAGAAATTGTATAAAGTAACCAGTTTAAATAGACTTCCTTTTGCAACTCCAATTGTTAGTCCCAGAGTACTGATTTTAGGGCAGGGAGTCTTACTGTCTGTCAGAGGTGGATTCTGGTTGCCTTTTTAACAACCAGGTACACAAACATAACTGCATTGTTTCATATAAAAGCTCACAGATGAATAAACATAATACTGTTGAAATTACGTTAGTAGCTGGATGAGTTACTGAGATAGTGTAAGTTGTTTGTAAAGGGTCTATATCACATCAGCGAATGCTAAAAATAGCTGAGTTGCTGATATATCGAACTTCAAAGTCCAAAAGCTGAAAACAGCTAAGGAACAGATCAGTGAAAGATGGGCCATTCTCTGGGCTTTGCTGTTTTCTCCACTGTGGTGCAATCTCAGAGTTGGTATATTTAAGTTGGGGGATGTGGAGGGTGAAGCCCCCTACTTAATTTTAACTATATACTTTTTTTTGTGGATTGGGGAAAAAAATTTGCTGATCCGTTCCTTTGCTGTTTTCAGCTTTCGGACTTTTAAATCCGATATATCAGAGTTCGCTATTTTTAGCATTCACTAATGTGATACGGACCCGGTTGTAAAATATTAGTAAATTTATATTTACTGTGTTTATTATGACTTATAACATCCAGCTTAAAATCTAGAATGTAATGAGCACAGTCTATGGGTCTTGCCCATCCAATTGGATTCGGAGATTTGGTGGTCTGGAGTTCTCTTTTTTCCTTTTGAGCTCAAATGAGATGTTTGTGCTGAGGAGTTAGACATCTATATTTCTTTAATAACTTGTGACTGCAGAGATATGAACAGATATGAACATCAGTTTGAAATGTGTGTGCATGATTTGGTTTGGTGAAAAGGCTCAGGACACAATCATTGGAAGTTAGTGTACCAACCTACAGAGCTCTGTTGGAGTGAATGTGTTAATAAGTATCAGGTCTTTTTGTGCACACAATGTAAACAGCAATGGGTTGGCTGAGACTGCACCTGCATTTATTTAAATCCTGGCCATAGTCTTTTAAAATGGCAATGTTCTAAGTAATGAAACTCTTACTTTTACTAAAAAAAATCAGGCTTAAATGCAAAAATAAGAATGCAATTTGCTTCATACCATTCCAGAATTCCAGTACGATATATTAACTGTGATCCTAGTGAACTGAGCTTTGTGACAAAACATCATCAGAATCCAAACATTTGCAATTCCTATGAACTCAGCACATATAATGCTATCAATAAGATCTTCACCAAATATTATCTTTTTTCTTTTATCACAGAATTTTTAGCATGCCTCCTCAAATCAAATTATGAGATAACTTCTTCTTTTTAAAACATCACACTGTTTTGCTTTCTTTTTTCAAATAATCACAACAGTGACTTCCTTCCCAATGGGCACATAATAAATCACCATACAGAAGTTGTGATATATTATGTTTGGGATGGCAACTAATGTCATGTAAATTATTGAGGGGTACACTAGATTTTCCAAGTATATTTGTGGCCATTCCACAAATACAAAAATTCAGTGTGATCATCACATACATTGAAAGTAGATATTAATCCAAACCTATTTTCGTGCATACCTTTAACATGTTTCTCAAGTTCATTCCTACCTCTTTTGTATATCATTAAAATGTCAACAACAAAATGAAAGCAGTGGAAAACATTTTTGAGCAATTTAGCATAAGAGGGCTTCTGCCTCCTTTATTGTGCCTTTCATTTGTCTGCATACAACCCCATCAAAAGTGGGAACAATTTGTTCAGTAAATAAAATTTTATTACTTACATTTTATATGTATTTCATATATATGTTCATCAAACATAATATAAAAGTAGAAAGTAAAATCTTGTCTTTTTATTGTTCAGTCCTGTGATGTGGAGGTTTAGCAGGAAAGCCTCCTGTGTTAGAAGTTGCCTCCTATGATGTCTCTGGGTCTTGCCCATCTAATTGGTTTCGGACATCTGGTGGTCTGGAGTTCTGTTTCATCCTTCTCAGCTCAAATGAGATTTGTATAAAGCCTTTGAGTTAAAAGAGAGCTTAATTCCTAATACAAATCAAATTAAATAAAGATGAGTACTCAGCTTTCTTCTGTAGTGGAAGCTTCTTTATTGGCAGATGAGCACTGCTTAAAAGGAGCTTCCACTACAGAAGAAAGATGATATCACAGGCAAGATGTTTCTTCTACATTTATGTTAGCCATTATTTACCCCTGTGGGAACTTAGTTTTTTTTTTTTTGCTTGCCACATAAGGTTTACCAGGACTGAGGTTGGGACAGTCTTTCCCTTTTTGCATCAAACATAATTTGGTTAGTTCCATTTCATATATATTTCATATATTTTTTATATATGGATGTCTATATTCAAAATACATTCTTATGCCTCAAGGCTGTATTTCTGATCCAGAAAATTAAATAAACTGACTACATCTATTTTAACAAGAGAAATATTGTCCAATTATTGCAAAGGATCAGTCTTCTACAGAAGACATTTGGTATCTTTTTAAATACCTTTGCTGAATTATTATTTGTGTCATAAGCAAACTTACATTTATATAAAAGTAATCAAACCATATTAACAAGTTCACATTTACAAACATTACAGGATATATAACAAAATATGAGATGTATAATCCAAGCAACATTACATAAATTATTCATTTCCTGCCTTCTCATAAACCTCATTCTTCCTCCAAAACATTTTTTTCCATGTACTGTCATAATTTCCATTTTTTTTAATGAAATTTACTTTCACCTTTTTCTAAAAATCCTTCTTCATATCTGTTACTATATTTACTACTTCTAGTATGATTTGGTTTAGACTTTGATTTCCATTTTCTAGTAATTGCTTTTTTGGCAGCAACCAGATTTACACTTATTAATGCCTTAGCATGTCTAGGCAATTCAAATCCTGTATCCCAGCTCAAAACATAATTTCCTTACTTATACCCATTTGCTTTTATTCCTGACAAAATTCTGTATAGGGAATTGTTGTCTGCCAAATCATTCCACTCCCTAAACATATGTTTCCATTTACAGTGCAATGAAAAAATATCTGTCTCCTTCCTGATTTCTTATTTTTTTGCATGTTTGTCGCACTTAAACATTTCAGATCATCAAACAAATTTAAATATTAGACAAATATTAGACAAAGATAACCCAAGTAAACACAAAATGCAGTTTTTAAGTGATGATTTTATTTATTTATTAAGGGAAAAAAATATCCAAACCTACATAACCCTGTGTGAAAAAGTAATTGCCCCCCTTGTTAAATCATGAACTGTGGTTAATCATATTTTTGGGAAAGCTGAATTAAATTTCACTAGCCATAACCAGGCCTGATTACTGCCAGACCCATTGAATCAAGAGAGCACTTAAATAGAAACTGTCAGACAAAGTTGTTGTTGTTGTATCTTTTGGCTTTTCCTGGTTAGGGGTCGCCACAGCAGAACTCCGGTCCGCTAATGATTGGCAGTAGATTTTTATGTACAGAGTTGCCAGCCCTGACGCACAACCTTCAACAAAGGTACGCCCATTCACACGTCTCCACACAGAAGACGCTTTAGCTGAGAATCGAACAGGACAATGTCTTACTGTGAGGTGACAATGCTACCGCAGCACCACCACCACAGTACTGTCAGACAAAGTGAAGTAGGCCAAACGATCCCAAAAAGGAAGACATCATGCCATGATCTAAAGAAATTCATACTCAATCTAAAGAAATTCCTGAGCAGATGAGAAACAAAGTAATTGACACCTATCAGTCTGGAAAAGGTTACAAAGCCATTCTAAAACTTTGAGACTCCAGCGAACCACAGTGAGAGCCATTATCCACAAATGGAGAAAACATGGAACAATGGTGAACCTTCCCAGGAGTGGCCAGTCTTCAAATATTACCCCAAGAGTGCAGCGATGACTCCTCCAAGAGGTCACAAAAGAACCCAGAACAACAGCTAAAGAACTGCAGACCTCACTTGCCTCAATTAAGGTCAGTATTCATGACTCAACCATAAGAAAGTGACTGGGCAAAAATTGCATGCATGGCAGAATTCCAAGGTGAAAACCACTGCTGACCAAAAAGAACATAAAGTCTCGTCTCACTTTTGCCAAAAAACATCTTGATGATCCCCAAGACTTTTGGGAAAATATTCTGTGGACTGACAAAACAAAAGTTGAACTTTTTGGGAGGTGTGCGTCCCATTACATCTGGCATAGACGTAACACAGCAGTTCAGAAAAAGAACATCATGCCAACAGTCAAACATGCAGGTGGTGGTGTGATGGTCTGGGGCTGCTTTGCTGCTTCTGGACCTGAACGACTTGCTGTGATTGATGGGACCATGAATTTTGCTCTCTACCAAAAAATCTTGAAGGAGAATGTTCGGCCATCAGTTCGTGACCTCAAGCTGAAGCGCACTTGGGTTCTGCAGCAGGGCAATGACCCAAAACACACAAGCAAGTCCACCTCTGAATGGCTTAAAAAAAACCAAAATGAAGGTTTTGGAGTGGCCTAGTCAAATTCTGGACTTGAATCCAATTGAGATGCTGTGGCATGACCTTAAAAAGGTGGGTCATGCTCAGAAACCCTCCAGTATGGCTGAATTAAAACAATTCTGCAAAGAAGAGTGGGCCAAAATTCCTCAACAGTGATGTGAAAGACTCACTGCCAGTTATCACAATTGCTTGATTGCAGTTGTTGCTGCTAAGGGTGGCACTACCAGGTGTTAGGTTTAAGGGGCAATTACTTTTTCACATAGGGCCATGTAGGTTTGGATATTTTTTTTCCTTAATAAATAAAATCATCACTTAAAAACTGCATTTTGTGTTTACTTGGGTTATTTTTGTCTAATATTTACATTTGTTTGATGATCTGAAACACTGAAGTGTGACAAACATGCAAAAAAATAAGAAATCAGGAAGGGGGTAATACTTTTTAATTGCACTATATCTCCTTCTGCCCCATCACACCTCCAACATTTGTCATCTACCTGAAGAAAAATACTTTGGAGTCTGCTTGGGGTAAAAAAGTATCTATGCAAACAGTTCCAGACAGAAATCCTAAATCTTCTAGACTTTGTTGCATATTTGGGAGCCATGCATATGTCCTCCCATCATTTCTTTGTGAATTGCATGTCTAATCTTTTTTCTCATTCTTTTCTGATCTCTTCTGATTGATCCCTATAGCTTTTGTGCAATATTTTATATGCCCTAAAAATTATCTCTTTTTTTGAAAGCAGCTTCTCTTTTAGGTGAATTAAAAACCCAACCAGTGCAGGTCTTTGTTTAGGATTCCTATATCCCTTTCCATTTGTCTATATTCTGATATCATTCTCTGATAGGGAAGGTATTCACTAGCCTGCAGTCCAAATGTCTTCTTGGCCTTTTACCATTCTATCACCTTTCCCTCTCTAATTATTTGTTCCCAATATCTTGGTTCCTTGGTCAGGTTCAACCAGCAAATTCCAGCCACCTCTTGTCTATTCTCTGTACTCCTAATTATAGTCATCCCTATCAGCAAAACCTACATTCTCCATTCCTATGTTGGCTTAGTTTTTAGTATACTTTCTGCTACTTATAAATAAATGCGGTGTATAACTGTTATTATTCTCCTTAAGGATCTGCATCCAAAATGCCATTCTCTCCTTATTTCTTGAATTCCCCCTCCTCGCATCATCATCATTCCTTTCCAGTTTGAATTGTAGCTTTCTGTTTGTATTATGTATAAGAGCCTTAACTGTGCAGCTCTGAAATATGTTTTCAAATCAGGTAATCCTAAAGTTCCTTGCTCTGTTTGGAGGGTCACCTTCTCCTACTTTACTCTTGCCTCTTCCCCTTCCAGATAAAATCCTTCAACTGTTTACAACTTCTCCTGTGATTGAAAAAATATGCCTGAACTGTGTATAAAACTAAAGGGACTAAAAACATTTTACTGCTTGTATCTTGCTATCTATATCCATAGGCAAGAGCTTTCAGTGTCAATGTTTTTGTTTTATCTTTTGTTTAGTCTCTTCCCATGTATCCTTTAGCTGCCATAACAGAATCCTTTTTAATCCATATTCTTAAATACTTCATTTTATTATGTCTCCATAAATATGGGTATTGCTGAACAAATTCATGTGTGGGTATACAGTTTATAGCTATAGCCTGTGTTTTATCTTAATTAAATTTTATATCCCGAAAAAATACATAACTGTCTCAAAATATTCCACAGCACTTAGATGACCTTTTCTGATGCCATCAAGTGCAAAATAATAATATCTGCAAATAACAGCAACTTTTATTAAACGTTGTATCATTTATATTCTTGAATTTCAGAGTCCCTTATTTTATTTGCCAGTCAACTAAATATAACACAAATAACAAAGGTGAATGAGTACACCCCTGCCTGATTCCTCTGTTCAGATACAACTTATCAGACAGGAACCCTCACACTTTGACTTTTGACTCTGATCTTCCACGTATCCTTCTAATTAACCTTAATATTATTGTATCAAGGAATGCAAATGCCTCCATTGCTCTACTCATAAAATCTCAGCTTATTCTGTCTGTTGATTGCTGTCCCTGCATCAAGACCCACCAACAGCAACACTTTCTTTAATTCTGCTTCCATCTGGATCATCATTGTTCTGTTAATGTTGTCAAATGTTTGCCTCTCGTCCGCAAAATGACATTGGTCCATATCTATCAGTTTTGTCATCACCTTTGCCATTCTTTTAGCCATTATAGACATAATCATGGTTTAGAATCGAGATAGTCCTATATACAGCTGGATCAGATGGAGCTTTACTGTCTTTAGGTATTACAGCCAGCACAGCTTTTTTCCCAGATGCTGCTGCCTCCACTCCTTCTAAAATACTGTTAAACAAAACCCTCAAGATGTTAATCACTTTTTTCCCTCCTAACTCTAAACTTCCAATGGAATACCATCTGTTCCTGGACACTTTCCTGTAGGTTGGTTATATATCATAATTTTTATCTAATCTCTTCCTATCTTAACTGTTAGGTGTTGGGCCTCATCTACCTCTAATCTTGGCTTAAGTCTTCTTTTAATAGCTCCATGTGTGTTTTCTTGATTTTCCCACTTCTCTGCTGTATACAAATTTTCATAATATTTTCAAAATGTCTCTAATACCTCTACAGAATCTCTGGTTCTTTTTTTTGGCATAGGCTCCCTAAGTTTGGCAATAACCATTTCTACTTTCTGTTGCCTAAGTCATTGTTCCATTTTTTTTTTTTTTGCTCTGGAGTTATTTTCATAAAATAGCTGCTTAAAAGCAAACTTTCAAAACCACAAAAAACAGCTTGAAAAAGCTGTGAAAACTCAAAGAAAAACACCCAGAACTCCAGCAATAGACTTTAGAACTATAGTTCCCTTTTTTATAAGGAAATATTCTGTAGGCAAAAAATTATGGTATAGAGTGGTGGAGCACTAATTGCTTGAATAATTGTTTAACTGTTTGATTGGATGCAATTGTCATCACTTCAATGGTGAATAAAATGACTGCTATGTCAATGCTGATTATTCCTTGAAGGCAGTAGCCGAGGTACCAGAAGCATTAAATCATAAGTTTGCAGTCTGTTACTGGAGTTCTGGGTGTTTTTCTAACAGCAAACTTTCTAAACTCATACTCATTAAATAGGTACTCCCTTACTTTCTATTTTGCACTCTGCCTTTGTGCCTGCTCTTTTTCTGTGAGATTCCCCTTATTTTGTAAGAACGTAGCCTTTGTCAGCCCCTCTAGTTAATTCTTATTATATAATGACTGTCCATTAGTAGCACACTGATTAGCTAGCCCAACCAGCATGCCCATTGTAAAAACGAACATATAACACTGGAAAGAGGTCTGGTCACCCGAACTTTCTTCCATTAGTATATACTGTAACTTTTACATTTTTTTTAAACAAAAATAAATAAATAAAATTAGAAATCCAGACAGTCTGGACATACAAGAGAGACAGGATGGAGAAAATACTAGAAAAATCAGGTATGTTATTCAAAACTATAGAAATGTACCTGATTTTCCTTGTATTTCCTCCATTCTGTCTCTCTCCTACCCCTAAAGTGTCCAAAAACTTTTTTTTAACAAAAAAAGGAACAGAGACCTTTCTTTCTCTGTTGCTTCTTTTCCAAAGCACTGCTGTACCGCTTAAACATTGGAATGCAAGTCCCATACACATCTGCAGTACATCAAAAAAAAGCAACAGGATATAGAGCAGAAGTGGAAGAACACCACTGTGCCATTATATAAAGACATTATTTAAGAAAAGTAAGTAATTTTTTCTTAAATAATGTCATTGTATAATAGCAACAACTGACTCTGTGGTGTGGTATATTGAAGATTTACCCACAGATGACTTTATTTAATCACTTGGGCTTCACCCTTATGATTAAACCACACTAACCATGGGTAAATATTCAAAATACCACAACAATGTTGTTGGTTATTGCTATATTCCTTCTTAACCAGATCTCTTTCACTTTTATTTCTACCTATTTTAAAACTACACTTTTATTTTATCCCAGTCTTTGGAGTACTTTCTATCTTTCCTAATAACTCCTGGATAAATTCCACTGATCATTCCTTAAATTCCTCACTTTTTAACAGGTATGTGGGAAATGCTCATCTTTATTTCATTACTCTGCATTTTTATCTTAGTAATTGTTGGTGTATGATCTGAAATAGTTATTGGATGTGTAGCAAAGTTTTCAATTAAAATGGCGTGTTTCTGTGAAATATAATTTCTACCAAATCTACCCCAGTTATTGCGCATTGGGAAATAATATATAAATTCTCTTAGACTTCCTACTACTGAATTCAAATCTTTAATACTAAATATTTTCATAAATTTATTTAGAAATCTAATCTCTTTCATTATATTTTCCCTTCTAGCCGCCCCCCCCCCCTCGGGATGGGTCTTCTTCAGAGTATTGAAAACCCACTTACTCAAAACAGAAATCATCTTGACGACAACAGTGAAATGGCACTTCATCGACTCCTCACATCATGGACAGATTACCGAAGGAAAAGAAGGCAGCTGGCCAAAAGCCATAAGTTTGCTCCTTTGTCCACTATGGTGCAATCTCGGAGCTGGTATATTTAGTTAGGGGGAGCAATGACACCCACTTGTGTGGGTTCATAGTGTTTTGCTGTGGTTTGTTTTTATTTTCAGCTGATTGCCTTCTTCCCCTGGGCAACCTGTTGATGATGTGGAGAGTTGATGAAGAGTCCTTTCACTGTTGTCGTCTCAAGGATATGTGTTTCGAGTAAGTAGGTTTTCTATATTTTGACATAAACCCCCCAGATATATCCTTATTGTTCCAAATCAAATTCCAATCCCTACATTAAAGTAATATTCCCTTTTGAAAGCTGATTATTTCTCACAAAAAATATTAAGCTCCAAAATAGCAATTTTAGATGGAATATAAATACATACCATTGCAATGTATTTTATTTATTTATTTATTTAAATTTGTTGACCGGGAGTGTCCTACTGGACGTAGGTCCATTTTCAGTGGAGGCCCGGGGAGAAAAGCTCCACAGTTAAAATAAACAACAGTAGTTACATTGGATTACATAGCGATTAACAATTTAACATAGCAACTATTTACAACATATTTACAGATGAAGAACATAGTACATCAGTAGACAACTAGAATCTTTATCTGTGAAGTACATAACAGACATTAACAAATGTTACAATGGGAAGTTCCTGCTGTATAATAAGTACTAGGCTTATGAGCATCTGGGCTTGCTATAATCAAGGTAGTTAGTGGAGTGGAAAGAAAGGTAGTGGTTGGATGGGGTGGGTGATATTACAGTGGGAGTTGCAAGGGCATAGCCAGCAAGTTTTTAGGTGCGCTTTTAGTAAAGTTTTGAAGTGGGTGCATGATGGTATGGAGGTAATTGTGGGTGGAAGGGAGTTCCATAATTTGGCTATGGTGCAAGAGGATAGTGCTTCATCAGCAGAGTTATTGGCTTTAGTGATCTGCAAGTGATTTTTGTTGCTGGATCTTAGTGGTCTGGTGGTGTGATAGGGTTGGAGTAGATTTTGGAGGGATGGGACATTTAGTGGATGGTTTACTAGTTTGTGGGCGAGTGAGAGTTGATACCACTGAAGGAGGTGAGGGAGTTCAAGCCAGCCCAGTTCAGCAAGTGAGAGACAGTGGTGACTACGGTAGGATGCCCCTGTGGCTAATTTGGCGATTTTGTTGTAGCAGGTCTTTAGCTTGTTTATATCACATTGCCTTAGGTTGGTATATATTGGAGAGGCATAAAGTAGGGTGGAGATAAGGTGGGAATTTGCTATTGAAATCTTTGCTGCTTTGGTGAGAAATTGCTTATTTCTGTATAACACTTCTAGTTTTTTGTGGACTTTTTTTATGGTCATGGATACGTGAATGTCAAATTTTAGTTTATTGTCTATTTCCACTCCTAGCAATTTGGTGTGTTCAGTTGGGTATATAGTGGTGTTGTCTTTTGCTGTGATGTTAAAGTGAGAGTTGTTTTGAGTATGTTTGGTGGGTTGGAAGATGAGTAGTTTAGTTTTGTTTGGGTTGAGTATTAATTGGACATCGGATAACCAAGTTTCAACAGAGGAAAAGGCTTCATGTGTGACTTTTTGAAGTTTTTGTAGGGACTGCGCTGAGCAGATGATGGTTGAGTCATCTGCGTATTGTATGAGTGTGCCATGTTTGGTGGCAGAGGCTATGATTATTGGTGTAAACAGAGAAGAGTAGGGGTCCAAGGATGGATCCTTGGGGAACCCCTATGGAGACAGATAGTTGTGGAGATATGTCATTCTGCCATACAACAGATTGTTGACGGTCAGACAGGTAACCCTGAAACCAGTTGGTGACTGATTGTGAGAAGGATAGGTTATTGAGGACAGAGATAAATTGTTTGTATGGGACCATGTCAAATGCTTTGGATAGGTCTAGGAAAGTAGCAGAGGAGAGATAGCCATTGTTTTTATGCTGAAGGATAGTGTTAGTAAAGGAGAGTAAGGCAGTGGTGGTGCTATGGTTTGGTCGGAAACCATGCTGAGTACTGGAAAGGAGGTTGTTAGTAAGGAGGTAGTCTGAGACCTGAGAGTGTATGCATTGCTCTAGTATTTTGGAGAGTGGAGAGAGAATAGCTATGGGGCGGTAATTGGTTAGTTCTGTGGAGGGTCCGCCTTTGTGGAGGGGAATTATATGTGATACTTTCCACAGTGTGGGAACGTAATTTTCTGACAGAGATCAGTTAATCAAGATGGATACTGGGTAGGCCAGAGCATCAGCTGCGATTTGTAGGTATTCACTTGGGAGGTTGTCTGCTGCTAATTTGGTGGGTTTAAGTTTAGTTAAGAGTTTTTTTTATGTTGGAGGTAGGTACAGGAGAAAAAGAGAAGGCAGTGGGGAGATTACTAGTTGAAGGTGTGGGTTGGAGGGGAGGGGGGTTGTGTTGTTTAGCTAGTGATAGTATGGTTTGGGTGAAGTGTGTGCAATCTTTATCTCTTGCCAATAGTCCCTTACTACCACAAATCTACTGTTATTATCTTTGTTTTTTTCCTCCTCTAGTACTACTGGAGCTCCTCTGGCAATTAATAAGGACTCTTCTTTTCCTTTGTCCCTGATATTCTGCAAAATATCCATCCTGAAATCCTTTCTTTACCAAATTCAAATGCGTAGATCTTTCCAAATGTGTCTTGTGTAGCTTGCTATTTCCACTATTTCTTAATATAATTAAACATTCTTTCATTTTTGTCTATACCTGTGAGACCATTGACATTCCAAAATAATAAGGAAAGAGTATCCATTATAGTAAAAAGTAATTATTCCAGGCTATTATATATGGTAGCTTTTTTTAAAATGTCTAAATTCCAGGTTTTGTGATATATGCACCCATTAACGTTTGGCAGGCTAATCATTTATATAGTTTTATTTCTTATCATTAACATTGAAACCTATGTCATATTTTACAAGACTTTTTGTTTTAATAGAACCCTCAAACAGCACTCCACAGAACACCCACATAAACTGTTAATATAAACACACATAAATATGTACATCTTCAAATAATGAAGTTTAATGGTTTACTGTCAAAATGCAGAAAATCAAAATAATTTTTCACCATTTGATTGAACCAGTTAGCCAAAATTGAGAATAAAGAATTACCAAAATTTTGGAAATGGTAACACTGAATCGACATCTGAAAACTGAAAGTTGCAGTGTCAAACGTCCATGTTATTGGTAAAATATTTTCAGTGGGGGGCCATATGAGGGAATTGTGCCGCCCACAGCCTCTGCATGTTATATATTCTAACTCCGAGATCTCACTACAGTGAGAAAAGGGTACATTTACCAACCACCACTGTAGTGCAATCTATCAAAATGTCAATTCCACATTATTGAAAGCACACAAGCATTTGCTAATGAGAATTTGAACATTTCCAGTTCAGAATTACGAGAACCTGAAAATAGCCTTTCAAGCTTCACACAAATGCCAATCTAAATGTTGATATCAAACCAGGTTTAACCCTCCTAATAGGAACATTTGTGTCAAATAAACAGCTGCTAACACAGGCCCTAGTTAACATGAAATTGAGGTCATCCATGCTAAGACCCATGTTATTGCGTGTGCTTCTATTTACATTTGTTGGTGTCTGTTCTTTTTTTTTTATCCTTATTTCCTCTCCCCAGATGTGAAAGGAAAATACTTTTAGAAACCATTAACCTTTAGCCATGAAGAAACCAGTGTCATACTTTTTGTTGCCCTATTATCAGCTTGCCTCCATGAGGAAGTAAGAGAAAAAAGAAAAATCAAGTCCCCTGTTGCAGCTTGAAAGACAAGCTGAAACATTCATTGCCACAGAAAAACTTTTCATTATAATCTGTGTTCTCATATTTACTTGTTTCCACTTAAAATATGTTATTAGACTAAGCCAAGGGTCTTATTCCAGGCATTCACCTATGCAGAAGTAAAGGAAAAAATATCAGCTCTACATTTATTATGATCTGTGTATTTTTACACCCTCTTCAACAAATCAAGATTACAGCCTATTAACTTAAACATGCTTTTGTCTATCTTTTCATCTCTTTTTTCAGTGCAATACCTACATTTCCTAATGCCAACAAAAAAAGAGGAAGAAAAAAGGCATCTGTTTACTTTAATAACTTTATCAGACACAAGAACAATTAAAAAGACATTACAATAAAATACTTCATTTATATTGTGAAAAGTTTCATACAAATACTGTTAACTTATAGTTACCTTTGTATTTTCTTTAACCCTCCCTTCAGTGTCCTTCCAAATATCATTGACATGAAGTTAGGCAAATGCCTTTCAGTTTCAGACAAAAGTCCACTCTTTCCACTTATTCTTATACAGACGTATTTCACAAATGCGATTGATGCTTTGCAGTCTCACATTTATTCCCTAAATTCCAATTTGCTCATCTTCTTCTTCTTGTTCCTCTTCATTGCCCAAATCCATATTCTGGTTCAATTCCACACTGCTCCCAATTCTTCTAGTCAACTCTTGTGCTTTTTTCTGTCTCTCGAGCATTTTTCTTTGAAGCAGTAGACAAGGTTTCACTTGCAAAGTTTCCCTTTGTGCTTTATTATCAGAAGAATGATAAGCAGAGTACACTTCTATTCCATGGCTCATTTTTTATTGAAAAAAACTTTACATTTCCTCCCTAGCCTATTCTGCATCAAAGAATGACTTTAATCCTCCAGGAAAAAAAATATTCTGAGGACAGCTGGATGTAGCATCTTGAATCTCACACCTGCTTCTTGACATTCTCTGATTACTGGAATAAATGTGTATCTCTCCTGCCTGTTGTACAGTGAATAATCATTTTCACCAAATGCTCTACAACAGTCTCCAACTTTTAATACTTTGCCCTTTTCCCACAGTTTTGTCAGAGTTAACTCTTTCTGCTGGTAGGTTTGCATCTTTAGTAATAAAGACATTGGCTGCTTTCTTGTGGACGTATTTAGCGCATTCACACTGTGTGCTCTTTCAATTAGCAGTTCCTACTGTGAAATATCAGTCCAGTTGCTTATTTGTGCATTCATTAAACTAATGATGTTTGTTCCTTCTAGTGACTCTGGTAAAGTGGAAAAACTCAGATATTCCTTACATGCTCTATCCTCTAATTATACCATTTTTTGAAACTTGTTTTCTTGAGCAGTCTCATACCCAGCCAGCCTTTTCTTTCAACCTCTGATTTTTACAGTTTTATTAGCTTATCTGAATATCTGTTTAATGCTTCTTCCATTTTTTCCAGCCTTTTGTTATTGGAGTCAGTATCCTGCATCAGTGCTTCATTTATTTTAATCAGCACTGAGCAAATTTTACTTGTTTCCTTTAGATCACTGGAAGCCATGTCTTTCACCAAATCTGGAGCTTGAACTGTTTTTTGCTGAACAGCTGCAAGATTCTTCCCAGTCAGTGTTTTCTCTTCACATTTTCTAATTGATTTTCTTTCAGGCTCTCTTAGTTTCTTCTTTGCAGGCATCCAGTCAGTGTACTTACTAGCAATTAATTTTATTCAAATTGACAGTATCTCTGACTGCAGTTTATCATTTTCTGTTTTCACATTGGGAAAGCTGAAGTAAAACTGTTGATTAGTGTGCAGCCATCTTGGAACAACATTTATTATTTTTAATCAAGGAATGTAGTTGCATTATATGACTTTGTAAACAAGTGTTAATCGTTCAACCTATAGTTTCTAAAATAATAATCTGCTATAATCAGTTGTTCTAGTAGATCAGTCAGGTTTTTTGAGTAATTTCAATAAGCAATAGAATGTAGGGAGATGACTGTATTTATATTCAATTTCTTAGCTTTAATGGTGTAATTACCCCCCCCCATAACACCTTTGTTTATTAAAGCATTTAATTGCAAAACAACATGACTATAAACATTCACAGAAAGCATCACAGATAGAAACCTTTGATACATCTCTGATGGTTGTTAATGCTAGCAGAATTTATAATAAAGGTTTTTTTTTTAATTAGAAAATTTGGTACATTTCTACAAGATTAATGTTGTTATTGTTTGTGAAACATAGTTAAAGAACAATGATTGAAAACCAGTTCTGTCATGGTATAAATGTTTTTACTGTAACCGACATTCTAACAAAAAATCAGGTGGAAGTGTTATGATAGGGATTAAAGATAGTTATGGGACCTGTGATTATTACATGTTCAGTGATAACACCAGTACTATAGACTGTGTAATTGTGACAATAAAGACAACCCTGGAACATATGACAATTGTGGGAGTGTTTAGACCAGTAAGTCAAGTGCTGATGACATAGAAGAATTCATACATTTCTTGCATGAAACACAGGAGGGAAGAATAATATTAACTGGGTACTTAAATTTACCAGAAACAGATTGGAATAATACTGATTCAACAACATTAGTAAGGAAATTATTCACAATGTATGTTCAGGAACAACAATTGCTTCAGATTGTAAAAACAAAAAACTACCAGACAAGGCACAGAAGGTTAATTACAGATTATATGCAAGAAATATAGTCACTATCTAAAACTAACTGGAATGACGTGTTCAGTGGAAAAAACTGCAGATGGAATGTGAAAAGTTTTGAAAGAGAAATTGTTTGAGTGCAAAAAATCCAAAAAGTGTTTAACATCAGGATCTAGGCATACAGCTTCAGGGAGCTGTATTTCCATAAGAACAGGATACCTTATTAAGGTGAGAGCAAAAAAATATATATAAGAAATTGAGGAGAGGCAGAACTATAACTTTGAAAACTGAAATAAGCAAGCTGGACAAACAAATTAAGCATAGTGTGAGACAAGATCAAGAAAAAATCGAGGAAAATGTATATAAAGATAATGAGCATAATAGGAAACCTTGTTATAGATAAGATGTGGAAGGAGTAAAGACATACAAATTGATAAACTCTGTGTAGGATCTATAATTTCTTCTCAGACACAACAGATTATAGACATATTTACAAAATCTTATGCAAAACAGTTTGGCGCCACAAAGGGGGTGACATCTAGAAACTGAAATCAAATTAGATTATATTGAAAAAAAAACTGTGTACTGGATCCAAACAAAGCACATGGAGGAGACAGAATTAGTAATGATGACCTGAGAACACTTCAGCAAGAACTTACAGTAGCATCATATCTATTATTTACTAAGTCATATAAATACGGGGAAATTCCTCAAGATTGGAGATGTGCTTATTAAACCTGTCTTTAAGTGAAAGGGGAGTAAGAAAAACCTAGAGTCATATTGTCTACTTTCTTGTTGTGGAAAAATAATGGAGAAGGTAATATTGGATAAGTTATTGACAGAACTGGACAGGTTAGGGCTTGAAACCATATATCAGCATGCATATGTTGAAAACAGATCTTTTACCACTTGTAACATGATATTCTATAACAATACAATAACAGCTATGAAAGAAAAATTGTGTTGTGATATAATTTATACAGATTTAACTTCAGCATTTGACAGGGTCCTACACAAAACACTGATCAATAAATTGGAACAACTATGTATCAATGTACACTTGATAAGATGGACAGCTGCATGGCTTACAAATAGGACACTGCAAGAAGCATACAGCAATTGGATAAGTGAAATTCTTGGTTATAGTCAGGGTATCCCACAGGGCTCTGTCCTAGACCATTACTTGGTAAACTGATTACATGTATTACAGATAAGGCATGTCTGCAAAAAAATTTGACTAAAATGACCATTTGGGCACAGGAGAATAATATGCTGATAAATACATCAAAAGCTAAGCACATGAGAATTGGGAGACATAAATTGAAAGGTGAATAGTTAATACAACGCACAGTGCTTGAAACTGTGTGTTCATTTAAGGACCTAGGTATATGGGTAAATCCACCTTTGAGTTTTTCTAATCATATCAACCAATTAGTTAATGATAGTTATAGAACTATAGGTTGTATAAAATATTTATAAAGTCTAGGAAATCAGAAATGATGAAGTCATTTATGTTAGTTACATTAGACCAAAACTTATGTATGGAATAACAATATGGAAACCTTATAAGAAAACAAGTGTGAGTAAACCTGATAGAGTACAGTATAAATAAACCAAGGGCATCCATGGATGTGAAAATTTAAGTTATGAAAGACTAAAATATTTGAACTTGTAGTAATTTAATTGTATCATGCATATTTTCAGATACTGTGATATATTCATAATAACTATAGTGTTACCCTTATTCATAGGTTTAGCTATAATGTAATTAACATTTATTTGTCTGAGGACCAGCCCTTCCTTTTTAGCAATATTATGAGAAACAGCATACTATCAATGAGGTATAAAATACTTTTAAATTATTTATTGCTTCAAAATGTTAAGATAATAACATTGAAAATTAATTCTTTTTTAATTAAATGTGGGAATAAAATCAGTTTTTACAGCAGGAAGATAGCTGTCCACATCATCCTGTACTGGCAAAAAAGTTTCAGCATTACAAGATAAAATCTAAACTCCTCAACTAAAGTTGATGCAGACACATTAGCAAAACCATTAGCATTCTTTTAAAGAAACATCTTAAATGTAGTTTATGTATGAACCTAAAACATTCTAGTTTATATTATTATAAAAGTGGTATGTCAGTGGGCTCAAACCTCAGACCATAAAGTAATATAAACACAAAATCAAGGAAACAAGCTCCACTTATAGTGGCACAAGTGAATTAAAATCTTTATGCACTAGTAAAGGCCAGGTAATCACAGGAGCCATAAAACACCTACAGTATACAAAATAAAAAATTCTTGACATGCAGTGGTAACTTGTTTCATAGGCTGAGAATACATTGAGTTAGGAACCTGTCCATCCAGTGAGTCTTACTTATTTGTTGATGTAATTTTAGGACCCTAATATGGCTATTTGTAGAACTGTTGGATTTGTGAAAAACTAGGAGGTTAAATAGGATTGTGTCTTTCATGGCTTAAAAATGTGAGACACGGGTCAACTCTAAGCAGCAGGTGGACTGAGTATAGAGAGAATTGTGCTAATACAGAGGGCTAGTTGAAGGACTTAAGACCTTTATTTATTTATTTATTGTTATCAATTACTATGGCCTTTCCAGTTATGCAATATGATTGGATTTGTACATACCAAAAGGATATTCTATTCGATGAGGAGTCTGAAGAGTACAGTTATACAATGATTTCTTTGGGTCTTAAATATACCCCATTAGAATTTAACTGGTCTAGTTAAGTTAAAATGATTTCCAGACTACAGTGGAAACATGATGATCAAATGCAAGAGAGAGCTCTCCACATAAGTTCCTAGGTCCTTATGACTGCTTCCCTCTCCTAAGAGAAGTATGGCTTATAATATATGAACAGCCTTTTTGCTGAATACTACTATATTGCATTTGTTTTTTTGCCATTTTGCTTCATACTCTTTACAGTTTGGCAGGTAAGTGCATATTCCAGCTATTGCTGGAGCAGTTTAATGAATGGATAAATAGATAATAGGGCCTATCTTGCATTCATGCTATTCTTCAGCAATATTGGCTTGAATGTCTGCAAAATAAATGCCAAACAGAAGCATGGTAGCAGTGATCTTTGTGACACCCCACTAGTTATAATTTAACATTAATAGTTCTACATGTGACTTTAAGAACTTGGGATCTGTTGGATATCCAATTTGCAATCCAACCAACTATGTAGGGGTTTACATTGTCTGTCTGATTTTTCAGTATTACCAGAATGGGGGAAAAGGCCAAAAGTCTTGGGCAGATCAAGATATGCAGGCATATATGAAGTGACCACTATCCATAGCTTCATAGGTTCATAGGTATGTACTAGGCTAATGACACTGGAGCCTTTACAAGCCTTGCCCAAAAAGAAATTGCCTAAGCACCATGCCACCCGATGTTACTTTACAGTGCCCATATCCAGTAGGTCAACTGGAATGACCCCAAGAGAGAACTTTCTGTTACCCATCCACTTGTCAAGATTTCTCTTGAAGAGGGCCAGCAAGGTGCTCTGCTTGACATGAATGGGAAGCTTATTCCAGATTATGAGCAGTCTTTGGGAGATGAACCTGTCCCTCCAGCATGTTCGATTAATTGTGGTAATGAGGTTGTGATCTCTGGAGCGTGTGGCGTGAGGGGGGAGTTGGGATTTCTTTAGGTGTAGCATTTCAAATACAGCTGGGTCAGACATGGCTTTGTAAGTCAAGCAGAGATCACCTCTAAGTAGATGATAAGAGACTGAGAACAGCTGAAGTGTCTTGAGTCTGTCCATGTAGGATGTGTTTAAGGACTAGGATCCTTTTTGTGAGGTACTTTTGTGGCCTCTCCAGTTGTTGTAGGTGTCTGGTCAGGTACATGCCAAATGGGGCATTATATCTGATGATTGGTCTAATGAGGGATGAGTAGAGAGGGATGATGACCTCTTTCTTCCTGGATACAAAGCCTTTGGTTATAAGATGCACCACGTAGTAGGACATTCTGACCACAGTGGCAATGTGGTGGTCGAAGGTGAGGTGGCTGTCTGCCTGGGTGTCCAGATCTCTTATGGCCCTTCAGTGTCCAGTTGGCTCCCATTAACATGGTAATTTATGGGAACTGATTTTTTTTCCAAAGGGGATGATAATGCATTTTTTGGCATTAAGCTTCATGCCATGGTTTTGGCATCAGTCAATGGTCTCAGAGAGGCCCTTTTTTAGGATGTCTGCATCACTTGGGGAGTTGATAATGACTCTTAGCTTGCAGTCATCAGCAAACTTGGTCAGCTAGAGTCCTTCTGTATTGGCCTGGACTCCTGAGAAGTAGATGCCAAACAGGAGAGGGCCCAGGACCAAGCCCTGTGGGAGTCCACTCATGACTGATTGACAGTCTGACTTGGAATCCACAACTTTCACTCTGTGGTTCCTGTCTGTGAGCCAATTTGCAACTCATCTAGTGATGTAGGATAGATGCCTAGTTAGGTGAGTTTATCAAAGATACTTGAGTAGGGAATGGTATCAAAGGCCTTGGCCAGGTCGAGGTATGCTGTATACACTGCCTTACCCTCATCCACTGCCTTGGTGACTGCCTCGAAGAAGTCAACCAGGTTCAGCAAGCAGGATCTCCCCTTGACAAAGCCAAACTGTATGGGGTCAAGAGTTTGAAGACTGCCTATACCTTTGTTAAGCAGGTCCATAATGATGTGCTCCATAGCTTTGCATACCAGACTTGTCAGGCTAATGGGATGATAGTTCCCAGGGTCTGTAGTTGCTCTCCCTTTATGGAGTGGATGACTGTAGCAGTGCACCATTCATTAGGGACATAGCCTGAGGTAAGGCTGTGATTGAACAGAGAGCACAGATGTGGTGCCCGTTTGTTTTGTAGCTCATGTAGGATGCAGCCAGGTATATTATCAGGTCCCATGGATGCTGTATCCTTGGCTTTGGACAATGCAGCTTTCACCTGTGCTGCTGAAATGGTGGGCACCAGGCTTTCTTCTGGTATTGTGATAGGGCCTTGTGGGGGTTAAAGTTGGCACTGAATCTGTCGGCCAGTATGTTGACTATATCTGTTGGCTCAGTATAGGAGGTGCCATTGTGCACTAACTCATAGAAAATCTGGGTATTGTCTTTGAGGTTTCTGATATAGCTATAGAAGGTTTTGAGGTTGTTTTTGGTGTCAGCTGCAATTCTGCCTTCATAACTGGCTTAAGAGGATTTGATAAGGGATCTCAGCTTTTTGTTGATACTGATAAGGGAGATTTTCCAGTCTTGTGACTTAATTTTTTTCTGCAACAGTTTCTTCCTTCTGTTGTAGAGATTATTGATGGCTGGGAACCACCTGATTGGCTTTCTTTTGTTGGAGGAGAGCGTCTTAGTTCTATCTGGTATGGCAAGGTCCATGCATTTGTGTACATGCTCGTACAGTGCACTAGTGTATGATTCGGCAGTTATGCAGCTATTTTCCATTGGCATGGGTGCAGAGAAGTTAGCCACCTATGTTTTTAGGAGCTCAAAGTCTGCTTTAGAGAAGTTTTTCAGGGTGGTCACCTTAGCGGGAGGTGTAGGTGAGATAGAGATTTCCGTGGTGATCAGTTTATGGTTAGATTTAACCAGGGAGGAATTGACTATAGGTGTGGTGCAATAGTCTCCCATGTTGGTGATAACCAGGTCAAGGATGTTGCTTCCTCTAGTGGGGGTCAGACTGAGCTGATCCAGTGCATTGGAAATGATAAATTCCAGAAAGCGTTGGGCCTGTACATTGGTACTTAAATAGTTTTCCCAGTTAATGGAATGGTAGTTGAAGTCACCCAGTATGAGAGTATTGGGTTGGACCTTGATAAATTCCAGGGTGCTTAGGAAGTTGGAATGAGAGTCTGGGGACATGTCTGGGGTTCTGTAGCAGGCTATGACTTGTATCACCATCTTACCCAGTGTTAGTTGTACCTGAAAAATCTCGGATGCATTATGGTGGGCTACCAGTCTAGAGGTGTGCCTATCCCTTAAGAATATGGAGACATCACCACCTTAGGAGCTTCCGGGTGTATTCTGGTGCCGAAAGATATGGAATGAGTTGAAGCCTGGGAGTGCAGGGGCTTTCTGCCTCTTTAAATCAGGTCTTCATTACAGCATAGATATCAACATTTTCCATTTTGAGGAGAGCTTCGAGTGAGTGCATTTTGAGATTTAGACTTCTAACATTGAGCAGCATGACCCTCTGATTTCATTTGTTTGTATCTGTTATGGTGGAATTTTGGTCTTTGCAACACTGCCTAAAAAAGGCACTATAGGGGTGGCAAGAGCCTTAGCCAGTACCCAGAATCCCAGCGGTGACAGATGCAGGCTGTTTCTGGCAAAGCATCGAGATCTGTCAATCTTGTTGTCCCAGGCAGATACTGGATCCCCTTAGAATGACACCAGAAACTTAACCAATTGTTGAAGTCAATCATTTTCTGCTCGTACTGTGGTATCATTCTGGGTGATGGTAGAATACTACTCAGGGCTAGAGTCATACCTTCCTGGGCCACATAATTCAAGAGTTCCATCACATCTGTTTTCATGTAGTCCTGGGAGGTGCATCTCAGGTCATTCACCCCCACATGGAAAATGACTGAGTCATATTCGTACTTGTTGTGGAGTGACCTGAGTGTATGTGTTATGTGCTGGATACTGGCATCTGATAGACAACTGACTGTCACCTTCTCCTTGTTCAACCCAGTGAGCGGGACATCGGTGTGCCTCACAATTGAGTCTCGTATGATTAGTACATTGGGCAAAGTGCTTTGCCTTAAGGGCTTGGGTTGAGGGGCACACTGTGGTGGTGAGCTATGTGTTCTGGGGTTGGTGTTGTGTTGTGGTGCATTTCTGTCTCAGGGGTCTCTGTTGTTTGGGTAAATTTTTATTGAGAACCTCTGTGAAGGTGGGTGTATGGTTTGTGTTTCTATGTGTGGGTTGTGATGGTTGGTGTTTTGTTGGGCTGTGTGTTCTATGTAGTAAGTTGCAGGTGTTAACCTTCTCCTCTTGACCAGTTAGTCCGGTCTTGATTGAAGCATGCACTGCTTCCAGTTTGGTGATATAAGTGCATCTCTCATAGGTATGAGTGTTGGTAGGTAAGAGGAGAGGGTTGTCTGTGCACATTAGACAGTTGTCACACTGTCTCAGAATGCCCAAGTGCACCACGTTAGCAGGAGAAAGTACAGGAAATTGCAATATACTCATACCAGGAGGGGTGGTCATAACTAATAAGTACTGGTGCTGTTACTGAGTAGGAATAGCTAGTGCTGATAGCACCTATGTGTGCTACAATAAATGCTACAAAAACCTGTTAAAGTGCGAGCCAATTACACTAATTGAAGTGCAAGAAATAAAAGAACAAGCACATTCGTAGGGGAAAATTGAAGAGCAGACTTTCTGGCATCAGTAATAGTTTACCTCAGCATACAAAGCAATCTGAGACCCTGCCTTGATGGGACTGCTGCATATCCGGAAGTCAACTCCACTCGAGGAACTCGCATGTGTGACCTCAACCTGGTCTGTGACATCAGTAGGACTTGTTGATGGGACAGATTTGTGTCTCAGAGACTCCCCTTTTGTGGAATAGACTCCCTCTCCACATCAAGCAGAGTACCTCATTAACCCTTTTTCAGCACAACCTAGATAACTGGATGGGGAACAGAAAATACACCCTGGGGATTCCACCTGTGTCCCTGCTGGCCAGTGGCATAGGGTGCTCACTTGGAACATGGGCTAAATTCCTGGCTAGGTTGTAAGGGTCTCAGGGCCAATAGCCTAGTAACTTCCTATGATCCTATGATACTATGTTGGTAGGTTTATCAGGTTGGCATTGGCTAAAAAAGGCACTGTATGGGTGGACAATGTCTTTGCCAATAATCAAACCCCTAGAGGGGACAGATGTAGGCCATCCCTGCTGAAGCAGCATGATCTGCTGATCATATCCACCAAGCTGACAAATATTGCACCCCCTTTGAATTATACCAAAAACTAAGCTACTCATCAAAGTCAATTAGTTTTTGCTCATATCTTGGCATCATCCTTGGAGAAGGTAGAAGGTTGCTCAATGCTAGGCTCATACCTGCCTTGACCACATAGTCTAAGAGCTCCATCATGTCTCTATTCACATAGTCAGGGGAGGTACATCTCAAGTCCTTGACACTTGCATGAAATATAACAGAATCATGCTGGTACTTACTGTTCAAGGACTTGAGTGCATGCATGATCTGGTGGATCCTGACACCAGACAAGCAAATAAGTATCATTCTCTCCTTGTACAGCCTGATAAAAGGTACATCTGTATGTCTTACAATGGAGTCAGCTATAAAAAGAATACTTGGTTGAGTTGATGCCTGCCTTATGGGCTCAGCATCTGTGACTTTGGGACTCCTTGTGCTATGTGAGGAAGTAAGGTTAATATGTTGTGTGTGCTTTGTGCCTGTGTTGTGTTTTGGAGGTCTTTGAGGTTTAGGCAAGATAATCTTTAGAACCTCTGCAAATGATGGATTATGTGTATTGTGACTGCCTTGAAGAGGTGTGAAGTGTCATATACTATTAATGTTTTTTTTTGTCTGAGTTTACTGTGCTTGAGACTTTGCCTCCAAGGATATTATATATGCACATCTCTCACACACTGTGTTATACTGTTTGAGTAATAGTGCATTGTCAGACAGTATGATACAATTCTTACAGTGTCTCAAGATACACTTCTCAATCTGGCTGGTTATTGAAGTTGTGAGGAAGTGCTGGTCCACAACACCAACAGGAATGACTCTGGGGCAGGGGTAATTATAACTTCTTGTTGTTATTAATACAAATAGTAATAACAAATAATATAACTTAAATAATGTTTTGGTGGACTTGCTACTCAGTATTTAAATTTCAAGGCAAAACAACTAGCCTGGAAACCTTCTGCCACTTGCAAAAAACAGTAAATTAATTAAAGTAAAAAAAACAAATTCACTAATTTGATACTAAAATGAGTGCAAACAGTATCAGTAAACTCAATAGTAAGCAATTTTATCACAGGTCTTTTAGTGTGGTGAATAGTTTATGGGTAGGTTTACCACCTTTTCAAATGCCCAAAGTGGGACATTTTTTGTAGAAATGTGAGATTTTGCAGGACAAAGCATATCTATGGCTAGTGCAAAGGACAGAACTTCACTTTTTTGCCAAAATAAAAGCTTATTTTTGTAGCATTTGCATTGTTTATGCTTTTTCATATAACATTTACATGTTTCAGATACAAAATAACTGTTTTATGCAATTATTAAAGAAAGCTTAAGAAATATATTTTGTCTTAAAATCTCACATTATTTGCCATTTTTTTATCTTTATTCCACAGGACACAACTGTCCAAAGTGGAACTGTCCCTCAAAGAGGGACAGGTGGTAATCCTATTTATGGGGAGAGACTTTCCAAAATAATACTTATGTGCTTATTGTCAACAGCTAATGCACAGAGAGAGGGTGGGACTTATGTTGTCAAATTATCATAAGGGGTGGGCAACAGCGAATACTCTTGGTTTAAGAACACAATTACAAAGGATGGGTAGGATAGAAAAACAGTTAGACCCTTAGCTCTGAGCTGATGCCCAAATACAAATACAAGTTCTGAACTTGCTTGACATACACTCAGTACACTAGAATGAATTCAGAGCTTAATAACAACAGTTAGACTACTTAAACGGCAAAAATGCAATGTAACTATATACTAACATCGCTAATATAGCTTAAAGACCTCAGCTAAAGCAGTTGCAGACTGTCAAAATGAATTTAAAACCAGATAAAGACATGAAAACACTTATCTGTCTTTATCAAGTACAACTATTACAATGCCTCCATTCACAATTCACAGCCTCCATAACACTTTCAAAGACATTTAATTGATTCAGAAGAAAGGATCTGCTGTTCGCAAAAGCAGACTTATAGGTCTAGATCAGCTACATTGTCTATTTATGCATAAATGAGTTGTGCTGCAATACAATCCATGGCTTTAAATAAGGCTGGTGGGGCTGATAGGCATATATTTAACTGAGTCTGTTGACAGGCAATCATTTTATAGTGCAGTCACAAAGGCTGTTGTCCAGGCATTATAAAAAATCCTGTTGATATACTGAACAGGTTGAACAGTTGAAGTAGATGCTCAGATATTGCACACATGACACTGATAAGAATGCAGTCTGCTATGTTATCCAATCCCAAATAAGTAGTAGTTTCACCCTTTTATAGGGATTCTTGTTCCAAGGTGATTTCCAGGGAAGCATCCTTTTCAGGGAACATTGATGTAATAATGTGGGTAGGTGGGGTAAAGTTAGTACCAAAATTTTCTGCTAATATATTGGCTATGTTCTTTGGAACAGAATGTATTTTATTATTTTGTATGAGCTTGGTATATTGTTGGACATTATTCCTTAATTTTCTGACTTAACAGAAGAAAGATTTGTAGTTTCCTTCAGTATCTGTAGTGACCATAAGTTTGTACTCTTAAGTTTTCTAATTTTGCTCTTAAGCCTGGATAAGTCCCTAAAGTTTACTTTGACTTTGAAAAAAGTTCCTTCTTGACAGGTTTCGGTGTGGTCTTGAGAAATCAGCATAGTGATTTTTTTTCAATTTTTTATCTTTTTCTTTCTCTTCTTATACAGATCAAGAACATAGTACTTTTACCCTAAGGCATAATCATGAGTTTATCATTATATTTACAAAGATAGGTACAGCCTTTTCTATGCAGCTTTTTAGGTGCTGAGGAAAATTGGAGGTGAGTGCCGCATCCCTTTCAATTGAATTCATTTTCCTGAAGTAAACGTTCCCTTGCAAAGTCACTAAAGGTGGACTATACTAGTTGTGTGGTAGTGCCAGTAGGCCTGGTAGAGAAAATTACTGATTTTTGGTCAGATATAACCACAGTGGAAATACAGGATGAGGTAAGGTGGGGGCTAAGTTTGTAATGACCAGGTCAGAGATAGTAAAGCATCAAGGCATAAGACAGTTTCACAATTTTCTCCAGTGCATTGATATTAACAGAGTCTAAAAAATGCTGCACAAATCCATTTTTAGAGGTGTAAGTGTGCCAGCCAATATCTGGGTAATTGAGGTAACCTAGTAAGAAATAATTGTGTTTGCTATTTAACTTCTCAGTGGTATTAAAGTAACTTCCACAAGCTTTAGGAGATACTGATGGGGATATGTGGCTAGAAATTAAATATTAGTTGGATTTTGTTAAGGGTGATTTGGATCAGCAGGTGTACCAAGGTAGGATTGTCAATAACCCAAAGTGAGGTAATGGCAATTCTGAAAAATATACTCCTCTACAGTTGTGCAAAGACTTGAAGGCATGATAAGTGCTAAACCTTAGTATAGTGGGAGTACTGTTATTACACTGAAACCATGTTTCAGTAATTATATAGATATGAATTAGCTCAAGTTGCAAGAGGGCCCCAAATTGTGACATCTTTCTAGTTAGATTCTTAGCATTGAAAATTGCCACCATGATGTTTTCTGTTTTTGTTATGTAAGAATGTTCAGCTGGGGGACTCTGTCTAAAAAGGTAAAGCTCATTCAAATTAAAGTGAGAAACAAATGTCTGTAAAAGATCATTAAAACTTTCTTTTTGATCATTATTGCTTTCTTACCTACTTGTTGTTTACTGGATGTTGTCAGCGGTTTCCAAAGTGCTTGATTCCATATAGTCGATCCTGAAAATTACTGTTGAACTTAATTTTGCATATTATTGAGATCACCTCACAGAATATAATGACAGTTCTAGATGATTTTCTCAATATGTAGTATTTCTAATCCTATGATTATTTCAAGTAAAGATGTATTGTATCTTTTAAGTTCTTTTTCACAATGTGTTGAAGGTTAAAAACAAGGGTATTGTAATTAATAGTAGCTGCAATCAGTGAAGAGAAAAATGTCTATTTTTTGTTGCTGTTATTCTTAGGCTTACATTTACCACTACACTACTATAAATACAAGGATAGACCACTGCCTAAATATATATTAGTTATGTACAGACTTAATTTTTAACTACAGAATTATAGTGTTCAATTATTTTTTTTGTTATATCTGGCATTATCTACTTTCATTGTCTTGAGAGTTGCTTAGTAATATTTCATCCACTGCTTAGCTATCATCCTGCGTGAGGCCAACAATGTAATCATTCAACACTGAAATATTTATTAGTTCTAAAGTCAGTGAAACCTATATTTAAAATGGTTTTCTTGACTTTTATCTAGTGTTAATTCGATGAAGACGTGTTAACTCTTTGAGTTTACTTCCCTGTTGCTAAAGTGTATCACTGCTGGTATGGTTACTATTTGTGTACTGGTACTGTTTCAGTTTCTTTGTGATTTTCTCTTTTTCTGAATAATTTTGTGACATAGAGTTAGTATATATATATATATATATATATATATATATATATATATATATATAAGTATATATAAGTAAGGGGGTATAAATGTGAAGTTATCTACATAGAGGGGTGTTACGCAGAGGATAAAATGCTTTTTGTTTCAGGTTTTAGTACGATAAAGCTTCAACCAATGTGATTCATCTGTTTGAAGTTCCATTGAATATAGTTTTGATAAAAAATAAGAAACTTTCAAAACACTATTCTTGTCAGGTAATAAAATCATTCTGAAAAAAGAAAACCGAAATGAAAGCGGGATATTTCAGCAGAAAGAGAGAGTCGTGCAGTGTCTCCTGTGTGACTATGACATTAATACTCCAGTAATACAAATAAAGTCTGTGACTGCATTGACCTGGCAAATGTAATAATGTTATTGCTATAATCTTAATAAAATGCTGTTCAGGTAGAAATTGCACTTTTAAAGCAAAAAAAAAAAAAACTCAAGCATCTATATTTTCAAGAAGTGGGTCATATAGAATCCTGGGACTAGTGGGACCATGGCTTTGGAGGCAGGCTACTCTGACAAGCTAGGATGAGTGTTCTACATACTTATCCTGACTCTGTGTTTGTCACAAAGCCACAGTTATAACAGACATGCACGTGATATATCGTAGTATGATTCACAAATAGCTTACTATACAGATGAAATTAAAAATGTATCAGCCAGTATTAGAATATATCGAAAGGAAACTCTGGTTAATTCACCTTTAATTTTATCTACATCTATTCTATCTCTTATTAACATCAACACACTTTAGAAAACATTTGTGTCACTCAAGCCATGAAAGATAGACAGGAATTTGAGTTTGTCTTCCGCTGCTAGCCTACATGCCCTTTGCACTTCCGATATTATGATATGAGATTAAAACAAGGCAACAGATATTAAAAAAAAACAGTTGTGCAAGTTGAATTTAACATAACTGGAGATATTTGAATGATCACTGCTACAGTAGCTTTAGATTTATGGTGTTATATCTTGCAAAGGATATACCAGTTGGTCAGCTTCCAAAGTTTTGGGGCACCTTCCACATGCCCAAACTGTCAATCAACTCAAGCTGAGTAAAATAAAGGTTTTGGTGCAAAGCCCATCAGTGCTTTCCTGCCAACAGAGAGAGGGTGGCTGAGCCCTGAAAGGACAATGCTAGGAATAAAATAAATAAATAAATAAAATGTCCACACCTTGGCATAAAAAAGCACACCAAAAAACATGGGGGTGGAGGGAGGGAGCAGCTACTGCAGCAGTGATTATTCGAACATCTATTTTCATGGTAAATTCAGCTTATATGACTCTACTGTGTTCTTCGTATTAATCACTACTGCAGTAGCCTTAGTGACATGAGTAGATTACCATAGCTAATTATATGTGGGCGAAGGAAGGAAAAGGGTCCAGGAGTCCCTGGAGAATGGTCCTAGCAAAGCATGATCTAGACCTAGACAAGGAATCCAGCTTATAGTGCTTTGTAAAAGTATGTACAGAGGACCAAGTAGCAGCTCCTAGAATACTTCTAGAACCCAGCCTTTTCCAAAAAGCAATAAAAGAAGCCAAGTTCCTGGTAGTGTTGGCCTTGACCCTGCCTGAAGTAGACTTGTCATTGTGAGTATAACAAAAGGTAATAGCCTTGGACAACCATTTGGAAATCATCTGTTTTGATATGTTTTTTTTCCCTTCTTCTTACCTTCACAAGAAATGAACAATTGATCTGATTAATGATCTGAAAGATTTAGTTCTGTCAAGGTAGCACATGAGCTGTCTGTGGGCATCCAAGGTATGGGCTTTCCCCCTCATGTTTTGGTTCAGGAAAGAAAATGGGGAGATGGATAGTTTGGCTTAAAGTAGTCCCAGATAACACTTTAGGCATAAAGCAGGATTAGTTCCCAAAGAAATGCTGTCCTTATGGAAAATGATTTAGGCTTGACTCACCATAAGAGCTTGCAACTTATACCCTTCTTGCAGAGGTCAGAGCAATCAGTAAGTCTGCTTTCCATGTTAAGAACCTCAAGTCAGCCAGATTAGCTGGTTCAAATGGAGCAAGTATTAATTTTTCTAACACAAACTTAGGATCGCAAGGAAGGTCCACCAGTTTATTTGGAGTCCTGTTATGTAAAACCCCTTTCAATAACATTTTGACATGTGACTGCCCTGAAAGTGGTGGATCCATGGTCAGACATGCTCAAATGGCTGATAAATGAACCTAAGCAGAGGAATAAGAAAAGTCATAGGATAGTAAGTATAACCAGAGAACAACTAGTCCTAAATGGGTGCTGGTTATGTTGTTGGTGCCAACTACAAAGCCTTTTCCATATGCTAATATATGATTATCTAGTAGCAGACTTTCTTGCCTCCATTAGTATCTGCTGCACATCTTCAGAAAACAGATCCCTAAAAGGAATTAAGACCCTATTATCCAGTCACCTGAAGATGATTGATGTTGGGGTCAATCAAACACCTTAGATCCATTCTTTGAGAGAGCTTGTAGTAATTGCCCCTGGAAAGAGTCAGATTATGGTCAAATAGGGCACTAGGGAGGGTGATGGAGCATGGACTCTACACACAAAGTAGCTGCAGCAGCCTCACCCCCCACTTCCGCAGCTGTCACAGAGTCCCATTACTCGGCTATTTTCCCCAGTTACCATAAACACTGTTCAAACCTCTCAGTGTACATACTATTTTCTTATTTACTTCTACAATGATTACAGATATTTGGATATAATTTAAAACTATTTCAAAATTTATAGCACAAGCACTGGCAGACATTTGCTAAACAACACAACTCAGTCTTACAATGAAAACAGACGTAGCTTTACAAGTAAACTTCTCTGTCCTTGAAACTCTCATTCATTGAAATGGCATTGAAACCCACTTTCAAAGAAAATGCATCTGACCAGTGGTGGATTAAATTTACCTCAAGCTGTTTTCAAATCATAGACTCCTTGCACACATTTTTTAGAGCATGCATACATGCATGTGTTCTTTGATTCACCTATCTGATTGTATGAAATTATATCCCTCATATAGTACAGCACCACTCGTTAGACTGTGTTTTAAATTTGTAGTTTTGAACATTTTTCCAATAAGCAACCAATAATGACAAACTGACCATTTAAGAACATTTCAACAATAAGGCCACTCAATATCAGTGAATAGGCACAATCTCTGCTGAAGTAAAAGTCATCTGAATAATTCCACATTAAAGAGATCTGTAACTAATGAAGAGGTTGCTGTTAGCAAACAACTTTATACTTCAGTGTTTCATCTACAAATTCAATGCCTGCTGCCTTTGAAGGTTAAACTGCCTAGATTACATTAAAAAATGCTAAGCTGGTAATATTACAATAGAGAAGGGATGGCAAACCAACAACAGGTTCATAGTTACTATGCATTTTTTCCAAAGGATGATACACTCAGGACTGCAGCATCCCTCCCCCCAAAATACAACACATTATCAGCAATCTGTCTACAATGTGGGAGTAGAACCCACAGCCTTCTACATCAAAATCGAGTACACTACCTGTTGAGCTCCTAAGACTGTTTGCAAGTTATATATCACAAACAGTGATGACCATTTGCTAAACAAAGCAATAGCACATCAAAAACAGGCTTACCATGAGCAGCAATAAATTTCTCTTTCCTTGAGTTCACAATTTCTTGAAAATACACTGAAACTCATACTTTGAGTAGATTGGTAGTTGGTGTAGAGGATTCAGGCTGTTGTCTTCAGTAACCAAGGTACAGTATTTGAGCTCCACACCTTTCAAATGTACAGATTTTTTCAGAATACCCAGATTTTTGCCTCATCTTTTTGGTCTGTTTCTCATAGAATTGTGGTTTTCTGGCAAGTCATTGAGTACTGAATTCAGAAAATAATGGCAGAGATTTAAGTTATAGACTTTATACCCTCCAGAACATTCATACCGATGCAACACATGTTATTCTATCAGCTTTCCAAGTTTGTAAGAGTAATATTTTAAAAAGATTATTTATGCTTTGTTCAGATTTCTTGCTCTTAGAGGTTGAGAGGTATGTTTGAGCCTGAGCAAATTAACTAACCTGCCATCCCTAAGTACTGCATTTTACACACACACACACACACACACACACACACACACACACACACACACACACACACACACACACACACACACACACATCCTGATCAGCTTGTCTGCCAGACAGTTTTTCTCTGACAGAAAGGGGAACATCATAGTTCATCCTTGCTTGTTAACGTACCACATCACTGTGGTATTTTTCTGTAACAACTTGAGGTCCCAGGGATCAAAGATGGTTCAGAGAATTGAGCAACTATTATCTCTGCTGGCAAAGTCTGAAACATCAGTGGTGACTGACTCCATTGGAACAGGGAGGGAGAAGGGGAGACCTTGATCTAAGGAAATCTTTTATCTCCACTATTTCTCTTCTGACAAACCCCAGTACTGGAATCAGAAAAGATAAAGGGTGTTAATGATGGGACCAAACAAATTTCAGATGCCACTGTATATTTCTCATGTGGAGTCTTGTGAGTGGTATCATGGGAATCATAGATTCAAAATCCTGAGGTATTCCCTCACAGTAACTAATGTCTGTGTGGAAAACCTTAAAAATAGTTCAAAATACAGATCTATTTTGTCTTGTGTAAGAAAAGCTGTTTGAACTGAGGTGTCTAGTTGACATCCCAGGAACACAATCTTGTGGGCGTTTATATCACGCTTTCAAAAGATGAAAATAGCAAACGCTATTTCATAGAACCCAAAATATCTAAACCACATAATTCCTTGGGGAAAAAATTCGCTATTCCAAAACACATACACACAACACAAGCAGACCTAAAAAACATCAATCCACACACATACACTTATAATCCTACAACTAACCCTACACTAAACTGTGCATACACTACTATCTATCCACTTACCTTAACCCAAACCCTAACCCTAAGGTCTGTCACTGTTGCACACTCACCTAACCCCCGCCCTAACCCTAACTCACTTAACCCGTCCCTAACCCTAATTCACCTAACCTGCGCCCTAACCCTAACTCACCTAACCCGAGCCCTAACCCTAACTCACCTAACCTGTGCCCTAACCCTAATGACCACACAATCGCACACTTACCTGAACCCAACCCGTAACTTTCCACCACAGCCCTGAAAATAGCAAAGCCACAGAACTGGCCAACCAAATTCTTTCCCTAGGAAAGAAATTGGTGTTCTGCAGCTTCACTATGTTTAGCGTTCACTCAAAACTGGTCAATATTAGAACTTTCAAAGTTTTAAAACTTCGATGTTGTGATATAGACCCTCTTGTGAGTGAGAGGCAAGAAAGATTTTTGAATGTTCTCTTGGAATCTGAGCTTTTGCAATAGATCTCTCACCCGAAAGAGATTCCTTACATTTTGAAAAAGAATCTGCATTGATAACCAAGTTGTCTAAATATGGAAGCATGTGGATACATTGTAGTTTGCAATGAGTTATAATTAGAGCTAGACACTTTGTGAACATTCTTGGCATAGTAGATAGTCCACAGTCTTGGTGCAGTTGATAGTCCAAACCATGAGGCAGAGAACTGATAATGTGATCCAGACGCACAAAACCTTAAGAAACATCTGAAGCATGGATGAATAGGAACGTGATGGCAAGCATCCTTTACATGTAGCGTTACCAGGAAACTTGAATGATGAAGAAGAAGCAATAGGTTGTGAAGTGACATCATTTTGAATTTAGACAGTGTTACAAACAGGTTTAGGAAAGAAAGATCCAGAACTGGCCTCCAGGAATTTCCTTTTTTTTCTTTCTTTGGGAAACAGTCTGCTGCCAAAGACAAAAATGGAGATTCAGACTTTCTGGAAGAGAAAAGAGCCAGAGTAGGATAGAGACAGAAGATTTCTTGAATAGTCATTCAGACATGTTGGAGTGTCCTTGGTTTTGGAGGTTTGAGACTTCTTTTTAGAACCTCCTTGCCATTTCTTCTTAAATGTCTATCTACCTGAATTCTGTTGAAACTGTTTATTCTGTTTTTGCTAAAAATGAATGAGGAGAAAGAAAATCCCCTGGACAACATGGAAACGGAGGGTTAATTCCCTGTATCAGCTTGCTCCTTTCATCACACTTTTTGATCACCTCTGCAACAAAAGGGGCAAACATTAAATTTCTATCCAAGGGGGAAATATAAAATCTCATTTTTTTACATCATCTGGGAGATTCTGAGAATGTAGCCAAGCAAAACACCCCAAAACAGTACCAGTGGCCATAGCAATGGCAGAGGAATCAACAGTCATGCACACAGTGTAAACCATGAGTAATGATCTATACAATAGAAGAAAATAAATTATTTAAAGTTGTTTTTTCTTCGCAAGAAGAAATCTGCAGATAAAACTTTCCTTATACTTCCCCAATATGTCAGAATGAAGTTTGACATATGAGCCTGACAATTTAAAATTATGAAATTCAAAGTTGCAGAAGTATACACTTTTCTCCCATACCTACGAATAATTTTCCCATCCTTATTAGATAGAGAAGGATTGGCATTAACTAAGTGCTTAGTAGCAGAGGAGTCAACTAAGCTTAAAGCTGTTGGGGCAGGTTTGGGAATAGTGTATAAAATTTTAACAGAGTATCTTATCTGACATTTTAGGGACAGCTGGCTGACTTTCAGAAAAAAATGCAGGTGGTATGACACACATCCCGCTAAAGCAGACAGGAAGGAAGAATGGGTGTAAGTTGTGGAAAATCCTTCTGTAACAACTCATAGTATTTTCTGAGGGACTCAGAAACCTCAGTGTTCTCAAACTAAAAACACTTGGACATTCTAACAAAAGACTCAGAAAAAGAGAAATAGAAATCCCCATGGGAGAATCAGAAAACAAAGTCTCCTCCGAGTCTGAAGCTGAAATCTAAGGACAAAAGGTTTCAGACTCGAAATCTTGAATCTCTTCAGGAAAGGAATCATCCCTCTTTCTTTTGCCAAAATCTACTCTACAAGAAGGAGCAATAACCTGAATCAGTCCCTATAAACTGCTATTATCCAAAAAAATTGAGGAGACGTAGATACATGCTTAGTTTTCTGTTTCTTTTTGAAAGGAAAAATGGGGTCAGTTGTGTTACTAATGGCAGCTGCTGCTTCCCCGGGGATGGTCACAGCATTCTGATATGACAAGAAAACCTTCGCTGTTCCCTGACTCAAGACTGTCAAGATTGGCTCTCCCTTACCCACTGAGGGGACCCCAACAGCCACAGAGGACATGGCTAACCTGTGGTACATAGTGACCATAGGTGCTACACCAGAGGGGTCCAGGGTAAAAGATGAGTGGTCTGAGGTACAAAAATAGCCGCACCAGAATCACCCACCTGCATCTGAGGCACATTTCTGGTCTACTATGGTGGCAAAGGCTGTGTGCTTAGCTTTTTCTTTTTGTGGCCAAAAGAAGGACTGACCTTAAGGGTGACAATCTATTCCCTGGTCAAACCAAAAATGGTGCCTGAATTCCTCGGAAAAACAAGTAACATTGCCAGTAAAAACTACCAGTCCACAAAAGATACTTTTGTTTGGAAAAAAAAAACACAGTAGAGCACTTTCAGTGCACCTTCCAGGTGCCCAAATTGTCAAGCAGCTCCAGCTGCGCTGAGTAAAACACAAGTTTGGGTGTGAAGCTAGTCAGTGCTTTACTGCTGCCAAAGAGCATACTCCTGAGAGACTTGCGAGGATTGACAGCCAACTTGTGTTTTCTTTAGCTGAGCAGGTAAGTTCCCTTTGAAGAAAAAAAAAACTTAAATTTTCTTATTTTTACTGATGTTTTATTACTTCCCTCTTCAGGAAAGTTATTTTAAATATAGGAGTGTTGTTTTTTTAACAGATTATCTTGAGACTGTAACATACTTTTTAAGCAAAGCACTCATTGTTTTTGTCAGTTTAAAAACAGTGTTTGATCAAATATTTTCTATAGAGAAACTGTGTTCATTATTCATTTTTTGGGTTGTAATAGTGTTTGAAAGTGCTTTTTACTGTCTTTTTCTGTCAAAACGTAACTTTTGTGGACTGGTACTTTTACCAGAATTGTTGCTTGTTTCCCCAGGATAGAGGCACTATGTTTGGATTGACCATGGAACAGACTTCAGCTCCCATGGTTGGCCCTTTTTCCACTGACAAAAGGAGAAGAACTAAGCAAACAGCCTTTGCCACCATAGCAGACTAGCAATTTGCATCAGCCTCAAGTGGGTGACTCTGCTGTGTCCATTTCTTGTACCTCAGACCACACATCTTTTACCCAAGATCTCTCTGGTGTAGCACCCACAGCCACTATAGACTGGGTGATTGCCACATCCTCTGTGCATTTTTGGATCCCCACTGTGGGCAAGGGACAGCCACGCGTGTTGGTTCTGAGAGAGGGAACAGGGAAGGTTACTATCCTATGATCTTTTTTATTCCTCTATCAAGGTTCATTTATTGGCCATTGCAATATGTCTTCATATGGATCCTCCTCTTTCAATGCGGTCTCACATCAAAATGTTCGTGAAAGAGGTTTTGCATTAGAGGCCTCCAAAAATGGTGGTCCCTCCTTGGGATCTTAAATTTGTAGTAGAGAAGCTAAAATGTGCTCAACTTGAACCAGCTAATCTGGCTGACTTGAGGTTCTTAACATGGAAAACAGTTTACTGTTTCCTCTTCCCTTCTTGCAGAGGTTAGAGCAATCAGAAATCAGTTTTACTGATTGCTCTGACCTCTGCAAGAAGGGTATCTGAGCTGCAATCTCTTATGGTGATTAAACCCTATCTCATTTTTCACAAGGATGGGGTTTCTTTGCCAACATATCCTTCTTTTATGCCTAAAGGGGTACCTAAGTCTACTTTAAGTCAAATTATCCATCTCCCAGTTTTCTTTCATGAACCTAAAAATGAGGGAGAAGGAATACTTCATACTTTGGATGTCCACAGACATTTCATGTGCTACCTTGACGGAACTAAATCTTCCAGATATTTGGATCAGTTGTTCATTTCTTGTGAAGGTAAGAAGAAGGGACAACTTGTGATGAAACAGACAATTTCCAAATGGTTGTCTAAGACTATTACATTTTGCTATAATCACCATGACAAATCTATTCCAGGCAGGATAATAGGCCACTGTACAAAAAACTTGGTTTTTACTATGGCCTTTTGGGAAGGGTTGGATTCTAGAAGTATTGTAGAACCTGCTACTTGGTCCTATGTACATACTTTTACAAAGCACAATACACTTGATTCTTTCTTTTGGTCCCTATCATGATTTTCTAGGACCATTCTCGATGGGCTCCTGGGCTCTTCTCCTTCCACCTATGAAATGTTACCTACTCAAAAGGCCTGAATCTAATATGCGACATCAACAAAACCTGCTGGAGAGACAGGCTTTTCTCCAAGAGGCTGCCCCGTCTCTGGAATAGATTTCCCAAACATGTCAAACAGTGTACCTCGCTGACCCTCTTCAAGTACAACCTTGATGAGTGGATGAGAAACCACACATTTGTCCCAGGTGTTCCACCTGTATCCCTCATTGACAGGGGTGACAGGTGCTGACTGAGGTTTCTTTTTGAGGATAAACTCTTGGCTAGGCTTGTAAGGACCCCAGGACCATTAGCCTAGTAACCTCCTATAATCTTATGATCTTATGTACTGTAGGTAAGTAAGTTAAGGTAATCTACTCAAATAGCTAAGGCTACTGCAGCAGTGATCAGTATGTTGAACATAGTATAGTTGTATAAGTAAACTTACTATAACAGTAGTTGTCCGAATAATCACTGCTGCAGTAGCTGCTCCCTCCCTCCACCCTCTTGTTTTTTGCTGAACCTTTTATGACAGGGTATGGAAACTTATTTTTTCTTGTTCCTAACATTGTCCTTTTAGGGCTCAGCCTCCCTCTCTCTACTGGCAGGAAAGCTCTGAAGGGCTTTGTGCCCAAATATGTATTTTAGTCATCTCAGATCAAGCTGTCTGATGGTTTGAGTGAGTGGAAGGTACCCTGAAGCTTTAGAAGCTGGCTGACTGTTATATCCTTGGCAGGATATAATTTATACAAGTAAGGCTACTGCATCAGTAATCACTCCAACATCTACTGTTATTGCAATTTTGCATACATAACTGTACTTTGTGGTTCCTGTTGCATATTGCAATGGTGGTATTATTGGATACGCACTGAAATCTCTGCTCTCCAAAGTGTGAATGTGTACTCACACTAGTGGAGCAAAAGAACAACTCCCTGAAAGAAAAAGCAACGCAATAATACTCATATTTTTGCAGGGGGAATACCTACCTATCCCCTTATATATGAGACTTTGCTCTCTACCACTGCTTTCTTAAATACATTGATTCCACAGTTACAAAGCCACATGGAAAGGAAAAATACCCTGCATGCTTAAGCACAGTAACAGCAACAATGCTAGTGTCATATGTTAACTTGTATAATAAACAGAGGGCAAATAGATCAGGTTGCTGTCAGTCAGATAGACATCTGCCTTTTGCAGGGAGAGTGCTGTTTACACAATGCTTAAAATGAATATATGTCCATATCAAGGCAAAGGAATCCTTTGAATAATTGTATGATCTAATGTAGCATTAATGATGCATGATTTTCTGTACCTCTTCAGATATGTTTGCTTTCAGTTATTTAGGTTTACTAAATGTTGATTCTTCATAACAAAATAGTTAAACTGTTAAGTTTTAAATAAATAAGGATTTACTTACAGTGTTATTTTAAAGTTATATGTGTCAAAGGATTATCATTTGCTACTCCAGCTTTATGTAAAGTCATACATTTATAAGAATTTTAAAATTCCTGTCACAGTAGTTCATTTGGAAATAGTCTGCACCATTCCTCTTGCAGGGCAATCACATGATCTGATTTGACCTCAGTATAAGCTGCTTCTAAAATCTGGCCCATAATTATTCAAACATTGTTTAGGTAGCCAATGACAGAGATGTAATTAAACAGTGCAAAACACAGCTTCTCACATCTGTAAGGACATGGTCCAGCTAAAGTGTTTAAGTGGAAGTTTTGAAGTTTTATTTCAGAGACAAGCTTGGGTTTGTTTTTGTTGCAAGATGATCAAATGTCACTTATGCCATTTCAATCTCATGCATATGATGATTTATAAATAATTATGAATAATTGCAGCATTTGCAAGATGATTGCACCCCATGTTGCTTAAATAACACTGAATATACAATTTGTTCTTGGTATTTATTTCTTTGAATGACAGCTTAAAATAGACTGTTTAATGCTATAATATCATCTGTTAATTTCAGTTATTAAGAATGATATTTGCCTCATGAAAATTATATTTACCAGATGTACTGACTGTTGACTCACTACTTAACAAAATGGGACGGTTGTTATTATTAAATGTTTTGTTTGTTAAAATGTACAATTACTGACTATCTTGATTTTACAAACTACCAGTATAACATTATATATAAAACAAAAGCTGGGTTAGGGTTCATTCATCCAAAGCTCACAAAAAAAGAAACTGTCAGAAAAGAGCTATGATAACACAGCACAAGTGCCATTTAACAAATAGTTGTAAACTTACCTGACAGGATGACATAGAGGGTTAAGGCAGTGAGCTACTGAAAAACTTCATCCTGTAGTCTTGGGTATGATCCTCTTAGTTTCTGCTACAAAATTGTCTAAAACTCAGACAGTCATTCAAACATATCAATGGACCACAAAAGAGGAATTGTGTCCACCTTGTCTTACCTAGTTAATGAATGAATAAATAATTGCTCATAAGGAGAGGAAAACGACATGTGAATTTTTTACATAAAAAAAATTAGTTTACTAATTGTACTTAGTTTATTTTGTCTTGTGTAATAATTTTTGAATGAGTTGCTGCTTAACCCTGATTTTATTTCTCTGTCCATTTAATTCTGTCTATTGAAATGTTTTGTAGCCTCTTTGTTTTTTGGCAGCAGCAGTCTTAAGTGGCATTTTATTTTATTTTATTTTATTCTATTTTATTTTTGGGGTCCAGTAGAACTCTCATTAGTCTGAATTCCTCTGAAAGATCTTTATCTATGTGTGATTTATATTGTATATTGTCTCAAGTCCTTCTTCTCTAGGAGAGACTCTATTGCATTGGCATTCTTACCCTCTCCATACAGAAGTGATTCCTTAGGCATGGGATGTTCTTAGTGAGTTGTTTAAATTTTCTCTATCCTTTTGTTATCTTTTCCTTCATATTGATTCCAGACTAAACACACACACATATTCAAATACAACAAACTATACAGAATTAAGTCAACCATCAGGTATATTCAAATGATGATGTTTGACTATATTTTAAAATGTAAAGTCTGTTACCTTATGAATGACAATATACAATATGTCAGTCTTTTAAATGTCTTCCACATTCCGTCAGTTTATAGTCTGTAAGTTAATTTCTTATCTATTATTCTACCTTATTCTTTGGAGCTAGTTAGTTCCTCTACTATCTCTTATCTTAGGTGCTAGTTTTCCTGATAGAATATTTTACAGAAGGAAAAGGAATTTCTTTCGTTTACCTTTAACTGAATATTATGTACTTTAATTATTCTGATAATGTTGACAGTCCTTTCTGTAGCCTTATGGAATCTTCCTTTGACATCACCATAAAGGCAATTTTAGCTGTCTGCTCACTTGACTAATAATTTATTCGGTACACCTAGAAAGATGCTATATATGTATATGGGTCTACTTTGGAAGCTCAAAGTTTCAAAACTTCAAACTTCATATGGTCGTGATCATATGATCGAAGTTTTGAAACTTTGAACAGTTTAAATGGAGATCTCTGTACAGTGCAGAACAGCATATTTACCATTCTCTTCACTGTAGTGCAATCTCAGAGTTGGCATATTTAATTAGCAGGCAGTGTGGAAACATAAACATAAAAAAAAAAAAAAATTGTTTGTATTTTTTTATTGAATTTTCGAACTTTCAAAACGTTGATATTATGATCTTGACCATATGAAGTTCGAAGTTTTGAAAGTTAGAGCTTCCAAAAGAGATCCATATATATATATATATATATATATATATATATATATATATATATATATATATACACATACACAGACACACACACACATGGAGGCAGTTAAAGACTTAATACTTTTCCATGCTGTCATTAGTAAGCCAGTTGTTCTGATTTCAAAATATGACTGTTTGTTTTGCTTTTGTTATATCTGATATTTCTTATTTCCCAGTCAACTAAATACCAACTGGGTTATGTATGAGTTAATTTTCAAACTGCAGTCTTATTATGATTACTTTAGCCACACATTATCATATTTCTTGTTATGATTTATGCAAATAATTTCTCTTTGCACCTTACTGTCTTCATTTGTTCTCTACTAAAGCTCAAATTGCTAAAATACTGTGGATGAATAGATTTGAACGTATGGAAAAAGTATCAACAGCAGTAATCTACTTAGAAACATTCCACACTAATCATCAAGGCGAGGCTGCGGACACACAATGTATTTTAAGTGATTTTGTTCTTTAATTATATTAAAAGAACATCTTCAGAAAATACATCACAAATTCTAAAACCATTTTAAAAAGGTACGGGTACGTAACTAAAATATATACATTACAAATTCTTAAATCATTTAAAAAAGGTAACTAAAATACCACATGACTGTGAATGTCCAATCAAATGAATTGAGATGTTGGGCATTTACTTGGAGGTGTATTCCTATTTAAATTACTTGTAAACTTTTATGAAAGCCACTGACAGTGAATTTTAGAAAGTTAGTACTCGTATCTAGGTAGCCTGCAAATGACAGAAATTCTTCCTGGCTACCTGACCACAAAAAGAATCCTGTACCAATTTTTATGTTGGCAAAACTGTGAGGCATTTATCAAGGAGGATCTATGAACATATGCTAGCTATAAAGAAAAAAGATCCAAATAATGCTTTAGTAAAGCATGCCACTGTGTGTTCTGATTTTAAAAAGTTTACGTTTTTTGTTTTAGACTTTGTCAAAACAGACATTTTCACTGGGGAATATAAAACTAGGCTGGAATGCTGAGATGTGGTATGGCAAATCAAATTAAGGGTGAACTAAACCAGTGTATTAATATTAAGTGTTTTTCATTAATGCAGACATCTTGTTGAAAGACTTTTCATGTGGTTTAGTTACAATTTGTGATTTACTTTTAATTTATATATAGATACAGATTTCATTCAAGAAGTTTACCAAGTAATTTAAATAGGAATACACTTCCAGGTAAACACCCACCATCTCAATTAATTTGATTGGACATTCAGTCATGTGGTATTTTAGTTACCTTTTTTTAAATGATTTTAGAATTTATAATGTATTTTCTGAAGAAATTCTTTGTAATATAATTATAGAACTAAAGCACTTAAAATACATCATGTGTCCAAAGCCTTTCCTTAGTGATTAATGTGGATTTTTTCTAAGTTCATTGGTTTATCTTCATTTTAACAGCACTAATCTGTTTTGTTCATTGTAAATTATTCCCACCAAACAATGCTCAGATAATTTTATGAAGAAGCAGGTTACACTTACCAGCTAACAGTTAACAGTCCCCTGAATGATTTTCTGGAAAACAGGGAACTTAGATGGCAGTTCAGAACTAATGCAACACTATTTCCAGGCTTAAACACAAATACATATATTATTTCTGCCCTTAGATTAAAATCTGAGGGTTATTTGTGAACAACATCAACACAAAGTTATGAAATAATATGTGGCTTGTTATGACATGATGTATTAAACAACATTTTTTATTTATTTAATCGCGATATGGTTCAAAATGAATTTAATAATATTCTTGATGCCTCAATGGGGCGGTTTTGTTTCAATTTAATTATTGTAGTTTATTGTGATGTCATTAATTAAGAAGGGGTGTGTTTATATATAAAAAGGGTTTGGTTTATTGTGTATGTGTATTCTGAAGAAGTTTTTATTAAAAAACAAAAGCGCTTAATATAAAGACAGTGTGGATCTCGTCTTTCTTTCCTGGTGTTATTTTTGTTTGTGGTTGAACTTGTTTTTAATATCTTCAACTAAGCATTGCATTAATTTTGGTAGCTCGCAATTTTCACATCTGGGTTGGTAGCTTCAATGTTGTCATCACATTCACTCTGAAGTGTCTTGAATGATGAATCAATAAAAATGCATGTAATAATTCTAGTATTATTTCTTTTTATTTGTTCCTTCTTTGCTTTGATCTTGGCACTGTTTTTGCATCATTATGTCTGTTCTTTTGTGTTACATGGTGGCTGCACAGCTGTGTGTAACATTTGAGAAGCAGAAAATGGGGTCTATACTAGAACATCGAAGTTTCAAAACTTTGAATGTTTTAATATCGACCCCTATTCATCGAAAGCTGAAAATATCGAATCGACAGAAAACTAAATTTTTTCCTAGGGAAAGAATTCGGTTGTCTGTTTCTGTTGCTTCGGTATTTTCAGCGCTGTGGTGGAAAGTTACAGGTTGGGTTCAGGTAAGTGTGCGATTGAGTGCGGGTTAGGTTAGTTAGGGTTAGGGGGTGGGTTAGGTATGTGTGCGATTGTGTGGATGTGAAGGTTAGGGTGGGTTAGGTGAGTTAGGGTCAGGACATGGGTCAGGTAAGTGTGGGATTGTGTGGACGTGAGGGTTAGGGTGGGGTAGATGAGTTAGGGTTAGGGCGCAGGTGAGGTGAGTGTGCGATATTGACGGACCCTATGGTTAGGGTTTGGGTTAAGGTAAGTGGATAGTGGTGTGTGTATAGTTTAGTGTAGGGTTAGGTGTAAGATTTTAGGTGTATGTGTGTGGATTGCTGTTTGTTTGGTGTGCTTGTGTTGTGTGTATGTGTTTTGGAACAGCAATTTTTTCCCTAGGAAAAGAAATTTGCTGTTCTGTATGTTCGATGTTTTCAGCTTTCGCTGAATAGGGGTAGATATTAGAACATTTGAAGTTTTGAAACTTTGATGTTCTAATATAGACCCAGAAAACGGATCAGGTATATTCAAGACCTTGGTGTTTGACTATATTTTAAAATGCAAAGCTCCAGCTAAGGAAAAAAATGCTTAGACATGCAGTATATTTCAGTGTCAAAATGTTAAGGAAAATTTTATAAACTTGCATACAGACAACCTTAATGTAGTATTAATATATTTTATTATGCTGTTTATTAAACGTGTAAAAGTGCAGCAAGGTTCCACTGTTTTTCACATAAGATGTAGGTGCAGCTTCTCAAGTACATGAGGTACAAATATATTTGTATCCCTGGATCCTAAGGCACTTGTCATCACAAATCAGAGTTCCTTATTTAATTAGTTAGGCACAATGTGGTTACAGCTAACTAAAAGGAACGTGGTATGGTATCACTCCATAAAAGAGGTCACCAAGATAACTACAGGACTCACACTAAGTAATACAAACTGCTACATAAAAGGTACTGAGGAATAGTTTGATGGTTCTCAGATGTAAACAGTGTAAGGTAAAAGAACCAGTATGGTTTGTGAGCAAAGTATCCAGTCAGTATATCAATTCAGCTCTATGATTTGGTTAAGCCTGAACCTGACAAAGGGAACATGGTTGGTGTTAGGCATCTGGACTTCAATAGTACCTTTGAGAAAGTCCCTTAATGAAAAATGATAGGCAAGTTGAAGGGACTTACAATTATCAAAAATATAAAAAAAAAATTGAGAGGTAGACTACCTAAGTACCAAGAAACAAAGCTTGGTCAAAGCAGAGAGGAGCAGAAAGATAGAGAGATTATGACTATCACTGACTCCACTGATGACTGATATCTGCTTATCAGAGAGAATTAAGTGCACTGATAACATGATGGAAGTATTTTTGAATGATAACATGAGGGACCTGAGAGCTAATGGGTTCCCTGCATGCAAAGACATCTCAGGAGATTAGCAGGCTTATTACAGAAATGGAAGCATCTTGCTGTGTAAGTTCTGTTGTCCTCCCATAGTAAATGAAATCCTGCTAATTGATAGGATTCAGAGGAAAAAAATACCACATAAAAAGAGGACTACAGGATAAGGAATATGGAGAGAGACTGGAGGAGTTTTTTGATGGAGGAACAGGAAGGAAAAGGGAATATGCTCTGGATGCAGCACGTGCGTACCTCTCAGCTGTCTAAATTTTCACAGAATGTCCAGATTTTTGCCTTATATTTTTAAACTGTTCCTCATTAAAGTTGTGGTTCTGTGGCAAACAAGTGAGTACTGAAGTCAGTAAAAGATGGCATACATTTGAGCTTCAGACTTCATATACTTCAGAAAATACACACTAGCACAATGTTCTAAGTTTATAAGAACAATATCTAAAATCTGTTCCTATGTTTGGGCCTTTGTCTCCCCGTTATTTTAGGCTTTGTTCAGATTTATAGAGCTAAGATGATAAAAGGTATGATCATGTGACAAGAAGTAATTTGACAGCATCAACTGAAAGAGGAAAGGAAGGGGACGATTAAGGGTGCACATCCTTCAAAATGAAGGTAAACTTCAGTCTAGTGTTAGTACTTCATGTCAGAGAAGGTTGTGGATTTGGTGGGGCAGGCTGACATCTAAGAACACAGAGGCTTTAAAGGTGTCAGCAACAGGTGACAGACTACAGAGAAAGGCATGGATATGTAGGAACAGTATGATAGCTGCAAAAGAAAAGAACAGACCAGGAAGACATTGCTATATTTTAGCATCACCAGAATGTACAGCAATGGTGTTGCAGTCTTTCCTGCAAAATGTAGTTTAAACCTGGATCTTAAATATTTAAGAAGTTACTGGAGCCTCTTTTAGTTTTAGCTGACTATTCCTAGTGAATGAGAAAGCAGATTATCTCAGCCTACTGATATCCATACAGTTAATAGTGACATGCAAAACAAAGGTCAGCTCATGTTAGAATAAACTACTGATCCTGGCATAGCCACAAATACGTCAATCAAGCAATGGTGTACACATTTGTATTTGAAGCAGCATTTGATATCTCAGAGGTATCATAAATGAAGCAAATGTGTGTAAGTAAGTCTAGAAAAGAAATTAATGAGCCTACAATTGGTATATGCTGCTTATCTTATTGTTCTTATTAATGAATTATTGTATTTGATATATAGTATATAGTATATATGTTTCACCTTTAATTACTGATAAATACTTAGCATATCCCAAAGGAAAAAAGGAAGCTATTTTGGAAAAAGGCGACAGCTTGGGAGTTTGGTGTGCAAATACAAAATTGCTCGACCTATCTCTTCTGCTAATGATAGTGAGATGGAAAAAAAAGACTATAGCAGAAAAAGCATTGAAATATATACCATCGGCCATTAATATTATATTTTATTTGAATTAATTTCAGCCTAGATGAGGACCATAAGAACAAACATGAGAAAGTATATAAAAAGGCTGATACAGGCTTATCTTGAACAAAGAATACTTTATTAAATATAAATAAAGGACAATACCCTACCCTGCCATTAATAAATTTCTTTGTCATAATAAGTCATGAGGGAGGGCTGAACTGTGTTTTTCATAATTTCCGATACTTGGTTATGTCAGTGTATGCAATATATTATGTCTCAAGGAATGAATGACTGTAGATAGATGATGTTACAGAACATGGATCAGAGTAAAACCAGAGTAAAGAAATATAAGACCTTGAAAAGAAAAGCTAAGGAAACACAAAGTAAAGCAGTAATATAAAAAAATAAATAAGAGTATGGAACTTTGAAAAGGGATAACTCAAATAGAATGACATATTTTACAAACTTTCCATGGAGTGTTGCAGTGCTCAGTAACAAAGGCCCGCTTTATTTGTCCTTATAAATTATTTAATATGAAATTATTAAAAAGTAATATAATCACATATTTTGATTTAAAAAGTCTTGAACAGCCCGTAAAACACTTTATACTACTATACTTTATTTTTCTTTTTCTATTTTTTTCCTTTCTGTAACTGGTAGCACATGGACGAGATAACTCTCCATGCACTGTAAAGAATTACGATGGTGTCTCTGATCATATTAGGAAATCCTGTCTACTATTCAAGAAACAGGATGTGTGTTATATGCCACAGTGAGAAACTCTGATTTTTGCCTAAGAATCACAGTAGCTTGTGGCATCATAAGAGGAATATTGTTCCCAATGCTTATCTGCATCAGCGTACTATGTTTATAAACACAATACCATAAACTTGTAGTAATAGTGTAAGGCAGCCTGTTGATCAACTTACAGGAACATAATATCGATAGAAGGATGGTCACTGTGATTCAGTGTGAGGAGTGTATCGTTGATCTAAGACTGAGCCTTTTAGAGTAAAGACTGACATGCATGAAAAGGCTGTCAAAAACAAGACATACAAATCTAAAATATTAAATTCACCTAGGATTATAACACTCCTGTTCTCAGAGAAAAAGGAGCCACAACATGAGCAAAGATTATTTTTTAACTCAGAGAAAGAATCAGGAACTCACAAATCGACTCTAGCCGGTACAAGTTCTATCCTGCTACAAAACAAGTTCACTTATCAGACTTGTTTGACATACAGGTTCTCGGACATGTAAGTTGAAGAAGTTGAAAGCAGGTTTAGTATTAAAGAGATTTTAAGAGCAGCTGAGTCCTCCACTGATCCTTTTCTTTTGTTATGTGTCCTGAGGTTTTAGTACTCATTTAGGAATGGCAGGGAAGGCTGTTTTTCTTGAGCTGTGTTTCTGATGCAGTAAATATATCCATGGCATACCCCACTAAACAATGTTGAGTACTTCATACTTATTATAGATGCAATCAGTAACATGGCAGCCTTTGTTAGGTTAATGACTGTAGTAATAATGTTATGACAAGAGTCACAAATTTCAGCAGCAGCAGCCCAGGGTTCATTTCAATGTTATGAAGGAAAACAA